>NC_057810.1:235282428-235397529 GCF_018294505.1 Triticum aestivum
TGATGCAGTAGTGGTTGGGCGGGTGCTTGGTGGTCGGGTGGTGGCTGCGGCAACGGCGGAAAACGGGACGGCGGGGGTGGCGAATCAGGGCGGCGGCCGCGCGAATCGGGGCGGCGATTTGAGGCGGAGGGGTGGCGGGGGTGGTTGACGGTCGGAGGTGGCGCAGGGGGCGGCGGCGGTTGTGCTTCGGGCAGAGAGAGGGAGAAGGGAAAGGAAATGAAGGGCGGTTGGCGCGCGACCACCGTTTTTACATCTACTGGAGGTGGAGATACAAATTTACATCGTGTGGTGTTGTATTTTACATCTCCGAGAAGCAGAGATGTAAAAATTTTTGCGTCTACATCATCTATTATAGGCGACGATTGTGACTTTGATCCATCGCGACGATTGGCTGGCTGCATGCACGCGCGAGATGCAGCGGAGCTTCTCCAACTTCCCAGGAGCTGCACGAGCGTTCGTGCGTGCGGATCTTCTCCCCAGGCTTATTAATGTGAGAGCAGAGCACAAACGTTGAGCCTGAGCAGGAATCGTGTTGTTGGTCAGTGTTGCGACCCTGCAACTTAACATGTCTCCCGTGGCCTCGGCAACATCACGGGGAGGTTCAGGTTTCAGCATGAAAGTTCAGAGGCCGACTTGTTGTGGTATATCAAGTTCAGGTCAGTCAGATACTGTAGGAAATGAACATGTCAAGCTTTCTACTAAACCACAACAGGCTGATAGAAGTCATGACAGATATGAAATCCACAAAATCGATGGCATAATCCCAGGGACAGTCAGAAAATCCATCATCAGCCCTCAAGGTTCAGAGTTACACCGACTAAACGCTACTACAAATCACGTTGGGTGGGTAGATCAACCTCATGCAGCAGCCGACTTGCGCAGCTCGTTCTCGCCATGGGCAAAGTGGCATCTGTCGCCAAACGTGCACGATCCTTTCGTGAAGTTGTCACACAGCTTGGTCTTGAAATTGCTTCCGCGGTGAGACCCTCCAGCCGAGATCACGCCCGGCGGAGGGGCGTTGGCGCCGCCGCTGATCCTGAAGATCAACTCCCTGAGCATGGCGCTGGCGTTGTTGATCTGATCAAACGTGCCCTCGAGCTCAATGTTTTTCAAGGCTTCGTTTGATTCGTGGTCCCGGATGGCCAGCTTGGCCCCGGTGACTCGAGATATCTGCTTTGTGTTGACTCCACCCCGCCCAATGATGGCGCCTGCGAGGGATGCATCGACGCTGACCTTGGCTGTGGAAGAAGCCCCGAAGCCTGCTGGGGTGGCCATGCCAGGGCTGGGCATTGCCGGAGGTCCAAAGTGACCAGTGGGCCTTGGTCCCATATGGGGTGGCATAGAGTTGTTGATGAACGTCTGCTTGCCGAGCTCCCTCTCACCATGTGCAAAGTGGCACTTGTCGCCCCATTTGCATCCCTCTGCAGTGTTATACTTGTTGCACAATTTAGTCTTGACAGTTGGTGTAGGGTGGCCATCTGGAACAGCAGATCCTGCGGGCACTCTTCCTTGGGGATGTGCAAATGCTTGGCCACCCAGGTTGCTCATCTTTGCAACAGCCTGGTGGCCACCGGGGAAGTAATGGAGGAAGTGGCAACCCTCACCAAAGGGGCAACCAGCGGTACTGCACAATGAGAATAAGATGTGGGTAAGTAACTTAATTAGCAAAACAATTCATTTAAGCACAACTGCTATTGACTAGGAGGATTCAGAAATAGATGCGAAGAACAATTTCTAGGGCAAACTTTGCTGAACCCAGTAGACACTGTGGACTACAATCCAAATGGGCAGAAGAAAAGTTCTACAGTGACTGATGTTCTGATATAGAGTGCAACTAGTCCACATGTCGAATGTTTGTTGATAATAATCATTTCTTTGTGTTGGCTCGTTCTGCATCACCAAATCACAGGCAGTTTGGAGGACAAAAACTATTCATGTGTGTTTCGGCAAAAGAAAAAATGAGCAGTTCCATAGTCAACATTGTCAGTTTCGTCAAAGTACTTAAATACTGATGTTTGTTGAACGTCTATTTCAGGAAGGCTCTCTTACGGATCATAAGTTCAAATTTTATTACTCCCTGTCACAAGCTTGTGATGCTTCAGTGACTCAACAAGAAACTGTTGATGGACATATAATTTTAAACCATGCAGTAAAACTATTCATGCATGTACCAAATGTTAGAATAAATAGTGTATATCAAGAAGGATATGTGGCAGAATTTCAAGTGTCCAACTCATATAATCAATCTTCTTTTCTCTCAATTTGATAAGAGGCTGTATCATGATATTACTGGCTTGTTGTTCGTCTGAAAAGAAGTTACATATCCTTATACTGTTCTTGCACTTTCACATATTCAGAAGCAATTTTGCACAGCCCATGCACATTCCAATTTTTACTCCAGTGGAAGTTCATAAGCTTGGATTAGGGAGAACCTGTCGCACAATTTTGCTTAAATGATTTGTTAGCAGCAAGCATTCTTTCACAGATAAAAGCAAGTTTTAACGAAATAACAGGTATGCAGAATAAATGTTACCAGGTGGAGTTCATTTTAAGTTCGACTATAACCTGAAAAATTTGGTGCATGGCTTCGATTTGCTTCCTACACCGGTTTGAAATGACTCCGATTCTGTTGAATCAAATTAATTATGCGCGCCAAGTTAATAAGCTGTTGATTAACTAATCGCGATGCATAAAAGGACATTAATAGGCTGTTGACTAATTGTACAATATAGTGCATTAATCGAAGCATAGATTGCTACTAGTAACTTTTCAGCTTGAACTAGTATCGAGCACTCGGAGCCTCGCTCCAAACTCCAGGCGAATTGTTGAGTAGGGAGCGAGGGAATGCCAGGTATTAATGCGCAGAATCAAGAAAAGAAGAGGCAGCCAGCCCCAATCGAGCAGGGCAACAATACGCGACATTTAATAGGCGAATATTCATGTGCTCGGGTGAAATTACTGATCCCCAACAAACCAGCATGCGGCGAATTGGCATATCTTAAGCAACACGAGCTTCTGAATAGCCCCAAAACCCAACCATGGAGAAGTACAGATCCCATCAGGCCACCGCACCACCTAGCTTCCCCCAAAAAAATCCCGAACCCTAACCTAGCAACAGAGCAACTCAGCGGCATTCCCCGAGAACGCTGAGCCGAAAGCTTCACCGGACTAAACAAGCAGGACGCCCTGAAGTAGCTGCCAGGGAAGATGATTTAGGGCAGGGTTCCACCCGACTCACCTCGCGTGCGCTTGCCTCCGACGGAGGCGCCGTCGTGCGTGCCCCTCTTGCGGCCGCCGCCTTCCATCGCTGCGTGCGCGCGAGCGGTAGCTCCGGCGAGCTTGGCTAGGGTTTGTGGCCTGTGAGTGGTGGCGGCGAGCAGGGGCGGAGGGAGGCTACCGGAACGGCACGGCAGGGTCGCTAAAGAGATCCGGACGGAGGAGTGAGGAAAAAGCTTAAAAGGCGACCCGGTCGGATAGGCTTGGGCGAGCGCGGTGTTGGGTTGGGCGGCCGGGCTGGATGGTTCGAGAAGACATTTTAGTGTTTTTTTTTTCCTTCTCCTCTCCGTCTATTTGTTTCGCGGTACCCAAATTTTTGAAATCTAATCTGCCCACAATCATAATCCACTACGAAACGTGGGAGCTTGTCAAAATGACATAATTTCATGTAGAACGGTAGCGATATCCATCCCCTTAGTGTAAAGAAACAGATCAGGAGGCTTGACACATTTCTACGAACAAACCACATCCGTTTCACAAAAATCTCTCACGTATTACTCCATGCATGCTACTTTCTTCCGCATTTGAAACTGTTGACACTCCACCCTTAGGGTTGTCGTTTGTTCACAAGCTCAATGTCCGCTGCGAATGTGCCATGACATCACTCAGAGCTTTGCCACCAACCTCACCCCTCGGCTCATCCTTCACCAACCATCGCCTTTCATGCTCATGTGATCCCTCCCGCGGCTTCCCAGTCAACGCCTCTAATGGAGTTGCCACATCATCTTTTGCTCTCACCTTCTTTAATGCCCTGGCAACTACCCCCTCGTGTGACGCCACTACTCCATTTCGTGCAACAAGAAGATGAGGAACACTACAGAAAAAGGGATGAGGGTTGAACTTGAGGCCGGATTCCCACATCCATATTTCTCCTCACACAAAGTGATACTATGTGAATGCTTATGGTGACGAGAATCATGACGTGGTGGGCTGTACCTCCTGAATGGCATTCTTCTGCTCGCGGAATGACAAGGAGCTGAGGGAGGAAGCTCTTCATCGTTGTTTGCCGCTCTGTTGACGACGAGTACGCATGGGATTTCTTTCCCTTCACCATTGGTGAGTGTCACCGAGGAAGTGCGTAGCCGGTACAACAACTTCTTGGTCGTCGACTACCCACATGACTCACCTACCACATTGTAATCCACAGTTTTTCTTGTTTTTTCAGGTGATCTTCATAGGGTATAGGCAGTGGCGGAGCCAGGAAACCTGAATGGACAGGGCCAAGACCTGCTAAACTAGCTTGGGGAGGGCTAGACCAACGGAATACAAAGCTAAATAGACTGTTTTAGCGGAAATACTCAGTGTCGTAGTGGAACTATTTGCATGTTGGCCTGGCTGGCACCCACCTGTCTCCGCCACTGGGTATAGGATGATCATGTTTGATGATTATCGACATGGGTACACGGCAAGGGAGTTCACCCAGCATGGCATCCAACATTCCAACCCATGGGCATCTCCCAAGTATGCAAATGTCATTACCCTTTCAACACATCCAGATTCCTCTCTTGCGCACTGGGTTGGATCGTGATTGAATCCCTTCCTCCAAGCTGGCCATTTTATGCTCTTTTTGTGTTTTGTGTTTTGAGTTTTTGTGTGTGTGTGTGTGTGTGTGTTCACTTACTTAATGTCCCCATGTGGGTTCTTATGTCGAATCGACAAGGCGTACCCCTTTTCTAGAATATGAAATGACGACCTCGAAGTTGCAACACAACACAGGAGAACTGCAACAACCTTGACCCATTGGATTTGTGATTGCTACGAGATGAGAGAGCACGAGGCCATGGATGGAGGAGGGAGACAGTGGGAGGTGGGCAAACGCTCTGCGAAAGCAGTGAACCCTAGTGAGTAGCGAGAGAGAGAAGAGGCGAGCGAGAAGTGTGCTCTCTTGACTGAGCTATCTCCGGGATAATTACACACCAATCTTAGGGCACACAGGTAAGAAAGGGGCTTGAGAAATTCGGTAAGCCAGTCTGGACTAGCCTTTTTCTCATAGCGCATCATATTTGAGTTATTTTCAACTTCAATTGCCTGAGTCCGACCCAAAAAGCTGGAAAATACTGACCCTTAAATCATCTGTAACCAATAATGGTTACAAATTACACCATTCTTCGATAGTATGCCACTTACAAAACCGGTATGAGCCAACCAGGAAGAGTACAAAATATGTGTGAAACGCTAAATATCTTCATTGTGGTGACATAAAGAGAAGCGATTATTGAAAACAACACTAGGGCGATCCAACGCATAGCTGGCGATTCGCCACAGCAGTGTAAAAGCTCAATCATCTTTGAGCTTAGGCCTCTACTATAGCATGCCTCTCGCAGAAAGATTTCAGCCTTTCAAGGCCATCCTCAAGAGATGGCAGGTCAATGGCGAAAGTGATCCGAACCCAATCCTTCATTCCCAGTGCAGTACCTGCAAAAAGTTCATGTACATCAGGGAAGATTTGAACAACGGAGTAGCAGCACAATTTTTTCCCAACTTTGTGTTGTTGCTGTGTACATTTGTTACTAAGTAGTTTCTTCTATAACAATCACCCAATAATATCATGAAACTAGTAATATGCTCCATCCTTTAGAAATGTATAATGCAGATAAACATTTATAGGGTCATGCATGTCTGGTCCAGTTCATTAATTCTTTGTATATAATTTGGTCCTTCCTTGGTAAGTACATATTGTGAAGACTCTTGTATAATGAAACAGAGGGATTTTTCCAACAGAGGGAGACGGTCTTGCAAACTAGAAAGTCAACATATATACTTTTCTTAGAAACATAGTCTTCTATTTATTCTTTGCACCTTATCAAATTGATACAACAACAAAAGAGTTTCAACATATATAGAACTTCACCTGGTAAAACTATTACAGATTCTTCTTTTGCCAGCCTGCAGCAGAAATCTACATCATCAGAAAAGCCATCCAAGCAAGAGAGGTCCAACTTAGCCTGAAAAACAAGCATCAACTCAGAATTATATCCTCACTGGACTAGAATACAACTTAACCAGCTGATCTAGAGCATGTTAACTTGCGCATTTCCTTACCATCACAAACATTGATCCCTCCGGTTTGTGCGGACATGTAATGCCCCTGATATCCTTTATTTTACCGTAACATAAATCTGCCGAGTTTCTTAATAAATCAAGAATTTTCTTGAAGTATTCTTCCTTTGTGTTGGCTATAATTTGAGGGACTGCTCCCTGTGATAAACAATTATTTAGAGTGTAAGACACTTTCTGCAAACTTATGGCGTGAGAGATAGACGTACATCAATAAATCATATTATCTTAAACAACACGTGTGGAAATTAATAGATTTTTATTCAAAAAGAGGGAATGATAAGGCATATATGTACCTGAATGAATGTTGCAGGATCACTTGTGATGTTAATATAGTTTTGAATTGACTGGTCAATCTGTTACGAGAACAAAGATAAGTAACCAAGCCACACAACCAGGTGACAATATTAAGACTGCCAGCATGACCTTTCAGAAGGACTCGGTACACGTTGATAGCAAAAACTAAAACATAGCAAAAGCTTTAGGAGGGTACAGAGAAATTTCCGCAATTGTACTCTGAAACTCAGTTACGAACGAAACAACATGTAAGTATGGCATAGTATGTTGCTTTGAACTCGCCCAAATTTTGAAGCCAGTATGGCACAAAAACAACTAACTCAAGTTTTGTTATCAACTAAACTGTTTTAGATAGGATGAAGCGCAGAATTTATATACAATGGATTGGCCATTCGCCACAGCCAGAATGCAAATACCAAAATAGAAGATACATCCAATTGTAGATCAAACGTTCACCTTGGTTTCCTTTAAGATGCCATTTGGGTCACACGTTGCGATCCAGCCAAGTCGCCAACCAGGCACAAGCCACCTTTTAGATATAGCTCCCAAGGTGATGACTGGGACCGTATTGCCAAAAACGCCCATTGGTATAAAAGGCTTAATTCCAAATGCCAAGTGGTCGTATACCTCATCAGCAATTATCAATATGCCAAGTTCTCCTGCGGTTTCTGCAATCTGCTCATTGCAAGTACATGTTGGGCAAACTGCATCAGGTACAAAACAGTAGTGAACACACTGTAGACTGGCTTACTTTTTCTAGGAACATATACTCACTTGGGCCAAATGATCATGTGAGTAGACACTCCCACAAGGGTTACTGGGATTGATTATGAGCATCGCAACCGTGTTCTCATCAGCAATAGCCTTCACAGACTCGAGGTCTGCCTCCCAGCCTCTTTCGGGGACGAGGTCGAAATATCGAACCTCTAACTCGCTGAATGTGGTCCGCGACTCGTACATCGGAAACCCGGGTCTCGGGAGCAAGATGTTAGCCCCCGGCTGGGCAAGGACAGAGATCATGATCTCGATGGCTTGCACGCATCCAGAGGTCAGGTATATATCATCTGGTGAAAGCTCGTAAGGGAGGTCTCGAGACAGGTACTCTGCAATAGCACTGTGTTTTGGCAAACGGATGTGAGATGCTCTGTCCGGGGATGGTAACTTTTGGAAACAGATGATGTGATATTGGCCAGCAAGAATTTGGACAAACTAAATGTTGCAGGTTGAAAATTTATAAATGAACACTACCTGAAGCCAATAAATTTAGTTATTCAGATGAAGTGTGTTCAAAAGAAGTACTCCTAGACTAGTAGATTGTGTTGTTTTGTACTACTGCGAAATACATCAGACAGGGTAAGTGCATTTATGAGAACCCTCCTATATTCCAGACGACTGGATAGTTTCCTTTCCTAGCCAGACATGGAGGAGAATGAGTCCTAGCCACACACCGATGATGGTGGACTGGAGTAGCCGGCCCGTGGATGGGTGGACGTGCTCACCTGCGCGCCTGGGGCACACCGACGGTGGGGGAGTAGCCGTTGTGCTTCCTGGAGCGGAGCGCGTCCACGACGGCGTCCTCGGCCTCCGGCGCGGTCCGGAAGCAGGCGGAGGAGGTGGGGTCGCCGTGGCCGAGCGGCACGACGGGGCGCGTCCCGGACGCGTCGACGGACGAGTTGAGACGGTTGAGAACCGAGCGGATGCTCATGCTGCCGGCGGCCGCCAGCGGCGTGCCAGCCGATGGCCGGAAGAAACGCCATCGGGATGGGGTGGCGCCGACGTCGCCGTCCGCGCGGCGGCTGCTGCTGCCGTTGTTCGCCATTCTCTGTGTGGCCGTACGTGTCTCTTGTTGCTTGGCAGTTTATTTTGTTCAAGGGATTCCTATTTCCTCGTTAGGTTACAACTTCTTGGTATTTAGTGCTACTGTCAGTGTTTCTTTAAGAGCACCTTCAACTCTATTATTTCAAGGCAACCAGCTTCGTAATGGACAGAGTATCGGACACCGGATAATACAACCAACTTGTCATTTGATTCTCGATTGTTAGTGGTTGCAAGTCTTCACTAGTCATCCAATTGGTGTCGACAAGGCCCTATATATGGACTATATGAGGACATAGTGAGAGAGTCGGGTTTGATACCCTCAAGGCCTCAACCCTAAACCTCATACTTATGACCGGACAGAACGCGTCGACCGGCTTAGGATTCATTCATACTTGTGACCGGACAGAGCGCGTCGACCAGCGTTAGGATTCATTCTTCAATAAAAACGAGTGCAGACCGTGTCACGACAAAATCCCCTTCATCATCCTCGTCCATTGAATCAAGGCCTCACCTCCACCTCCCCTCCACATATTCTTCCTCCCAGAAAACAAACACCATATTGTGTAGTCTCCATCCTAGTTGTTGCGGTGCTTTTTTCATTAGCCCCCTCTCCCACATGGATTGGTTTCACGAATAAATCATGCTTTTAACCATAGCTAGATCAGGCAATTGATGTCGGCACGGAAAATAGGCAGTTATTCTGACCCAAAGTATTAGAAGGAATCACATACGAAGCGCTTACCCCAGGTCCAGGCCCTCATCGTGAAGGTAATACCCTACTCCTACCTGGATTTGATTGATGTATGGGTCACCTCGTATCAGGGGGTTACAGTTGAGCTTGGCGTGGTTAGGCATAAGTGATGACAGTTTGTAGGTGCAGAGCAAAAGTGCTCGACAGTTTGGATGAGGTTCATGAATGATTTCATGAGAACAAGCACTATGATCGCTATAATGCAAAAAAGATCGGTGACCGGAACAAGAGTTGGCTAAGCGATCAATGGTACGCCATTCAATAGTCCGCCAACATATTTTGTGGTGCATATGCACAAATACAAAACCGAATGCCAAGTGGTAATGTCCCTCCACGAGCTAGTAAGTTTTGCTTCGTGTTGCTCTATGTGTTGATCATGTGATTGTTTTGCTTTAAGTTGAAATGAGTTAATCAGGTGATTGTATTGCTTTGCTAGACTGGCCTCACGGCGGTGTTGTACGAAAATAACAAGGGCAAGCCATTCACGATGCTCCAATGATGGATGCACAAAACAAGTCGAGCGACACGGCCAATTCACTCATGACCGTCAACGCCAGAGGAGATAAAGGATGTGAAACAAGCAGTGGAGTTGGAGGAGAGCTTGCATCACCCACATGTGTGCCAAGGTTGAGGCAGGGAAATGGGAGAAGGAGAAACGAGAACGGGCATCGGCCAAGATGACAAACAAATAAAAAGACATCACGATGGAGGAGACAACTGCCAAAGGCAACGAGCTCAAGTAGGAAGTTCATGGATATGCAAGAAAAGAAGATGAACATTGAGAAATCGATGATACAGAAAGGAGATGCAAACAGATGTTTCTTTATTTTGCATAAAGAAAAGAGGAAATATGTTTCTTTTTCATGTATCATATAGAGGATTTAAACCATAAAGACACATTTCATGTACTGTAGAGATGAACCTTTGATGTAAATATCCAACTTTGCAGGTGTGTCTGCCCGGTACTTGCAAGCATGTGGCCGCCTGGTACGAAATGTTGGTCCACCCTGGGTGTGCTCCGCTGATGACCCACAAGTATAGGGGATCTATCATAGTCCTTTCGATAAGTAAGAGTGTCGAACCCAACGAGGAGCAGAAGAAAATGACAAGCGGTTTTCAGTAAGGTATTATCTGCAAGCACTGAAATTATTGGTAACAGATATTTTTGTGATAAGATAATTCGTAACGGGTAACAAGTAACAAAAGTAAACAAGGTGCAACAAGGTGGCCCAATCCTTTTTGTAGCAAAGGACAAGCCTGGACAAACTCTTAAATAAAGCAAAGCGCTCCCGAGGACACATGGGAATTATCGTCAAGCTAGTTTTCATCATGCTCATATGATTCACGTTCGTTACTTTGATAATTTGATATATGGGTGGACCGGTGCTTGGGTACTGCCCTTCCTTGGACAAGCATCCCACTTATGATTAACCCCTCTCGCAAGCATCCGCAACTACGAAAGAAGAATTAAGGTAAACCTAACCATAGCATGAAACATATGGATCCAAATCAGCCCCTTACAAAGCAACGCATAAACTAGGGTTTAAGCCTCTGTCACTCAAGCAATCCATCATCTACTTATTACTTCCCAATACCTTCCCCGAGGCCCAAACAATGGTGAAGTGTCATGTCTCGACGTTCACATAACACCACTAGAGGAAAGACAACATACATCTCATCAAAATATCGAACGAATACCAAATTTACATGACTACTTATAACAAGACTTCTCCCATGTCCTCAGGAACAAACGTAACTACTCACAAAGCATATTCATGTTCATAATCAGAGGGGTATTAATATGCATAAAGGATTTGAACATATGATCTTCCATCGAATAAACCAACTAGCATCAACTACAAGGAGTGATCAACACTACTAGCAACCTACAGGTACCAATCTGAGGTTTTGAGACAAAGATCAGATACAAGAGATGAACTAGGGTTTGAGAGGAGATGGTGCTGGTGAAGATGTTGTTGGAAATATGCTCTAGAGGCAATAATAAATTAGTTATTATTATTATATTTCCTTGTTCATGATAATCGTTTATTATCCATGCTATAATTGTATTGATAGGAAACTCACATACATGTGTGGGTACATAGACAACACCATGTCCCTAGTAAGTCTCTAGTTGACTAGCTCGTTGATCAATGGATGGTTACAGTTTCCTGACCATGGACATTGGATGTCGTTGATAACAGGATCACATCATTAGGAGAATGATGTGATGGACAAGACCCAATCCTAAGCCTAGCACAAAGATCGTGTAGTTCGTATGCTAAAGCTTTTCTAATGTCAAGTATCATTTCCTTAGACCATGAGATTGTGCAACTCCCGGATACCGTAGGAATGATTTGGGTGTACCAAACGTCACAACGTAACTGGGTGGCTATAAAGGTGCACTACGGGTATCTCCGAAAGTGTCTGTTGGGTTGGCACGAATCAAGACTGGGATTTGTCACTCCGTGTGACGGAGAGGTATCTCTGGGCCCACTCGGTAGGACATCATCATAATGTGCACAATGTGACCAAGGAGTTGATCACGGGATGATGTGTTACAGAACGAGTAAAGAGACTTGCTAGTAACGAGAACAAGGTATCGGGATACCGACGATCGAATCTCAGGCAAGTACTATACCGATAGACAAAGGGAATTGAATACAGGATTGATTGAATCCTCGACATCGTGGTTCATCCGATGAGATCATCGTGGAACATGTGGGAGCCAACATGGGTATCCATATCCCGCTGTTGGTTATTGGCCGGAGAGTTGTCTCAGTCATGTCTGCATGGTTCCCGAACCCGTAGGGTCTACACACTTAAGGTTCGGTGACGCTAGGGTTGTAGAGATATTAGTATGCTGTAACCCGAAAGTTGTTTGGAGTCCCTGATGAGATCCCGGATGTCACGAGGAGTTCTGGAATAGTCCGGAGGTAAAGATTTATATATATGAAGTCCAGTTTCGGCCACCGGGAAAGTTTCGGGGGTCATCGGTATTGTACCGGGACCACCGGAAGGGTCCCGGGGGTCCACCGGGTGGGGCCACCTATCCCGGAGGGCCCCATGGGCTGAAGGGGCGTGGGAACCAGCCCCTGGTGGGCTGGTGCACCCCCCCCTTGGGCCTCCCATGCGCCTAGGGTTAGAAACCCTAAGGGGTGGGGGCGCCTCCACTTGGCTTGGAGGCCAAGCCACCCCTAGGGCAGCCGCCCCCCTCCATAGATGGGATCTACAAGGGGCCGATGCCCCCCTAGGCCCCTATATATAGTGGAGGGGAGGGAGGGTAGCCGCACCTGAGTCCCTGGCACCTCCCTCGCTCCCATGACACCTCTTCCTCCCCGCTTGCGCTTGGCGAAGCGCTGCCGGGATCCCGCTACTTCCACCACCACGCCGTCGTGCTGCTGGATCTCCATCAACCTCTCCTCCCCTTGCTGGATCAAGAAGGAGGAGATGTCTTTCCCAACCGTATGTGTGTTGAACGCGGAGGTGCCGTCCGTTCGGCGCTAGGATCATCGGTGATTTGGATCACGACGAGTACGACTCCATCAACCCCGTTCACTTGAACGCTTCCGCTTAGCAATCTACAAGGGTATGTAGATGCACTCCCCTTCCCCTCGTTGCTAGATTACTCCATAGATTGATCTTGGTGATGTGTAGAAAATTTTAAATTTCTGCTACGATCCCCTACAGTGGCATCATGAGCTAGGTCTATGCGTTCTTTCTATGCATGAGTAGAACACAAAGCAGTTGTGGGCGTCGATATTGTCAATTTACTTGCCGTTACTACTTTTATCTTGATTCAGCGGCATCGTGGGATGAAGCGGCCCGGACCGACCTTACACGTACGCTTACGTGAGACAGGTTCCACCGACTGACATGCACTTGTTGCATAAGGTGGCTAGCGCGTGCCAGTCTCTCCCACTTTAGTCGGATTGGATTCGATGAAAAGGGTCCTTATGAAGGGTAAATAGCAATTGACATATCACGTTGTGGTTTTTGCGTAGGTAAGAAACATTCTTGCTAGAAACACATAGCAGCCACGTAAAACATGCAAACAACAATTAGAGGACGTCTAACTTGTTTTTGCAGGGTATGCTATGTGATGTGATATGACCAAAAGAATGTGATGAATGATATGTGATGTATGAGATTGATCATGTTCTTGTAATAGGAATCACGACTTGCATGTCGATGAGTATGACAACCGGCAGGAGCCATAGGAGTTGTCTTAATTTATTGTATGACCTGCGTGTCATTGAACAACGCCATGTAATTACTTTACTTTATTGCTAAACCGTTAGCCATAGTAGTAGAAGTAATAGTTGGCGAGACAACTTCATGGAGACACGATGATGGGGATCATGATGATGGAGATCATGGTGTCATGCCGGTGACGATGATGATCATGGAGCCCCGAAGATGGAGATCAAAAGGAGCAAAATGATATTGGCCATATCATGTCACTATTTGATTGCATGTGATGTTTATCATGTTTATGCATCTTATTTGCTTAGAACGACGGTAGTAAATAAGATGATCCCTCATAATAATTTCAAGAAAGTGTTCCCCCTAACTGTGCACCGTTGCGAAAGTTCGTTGTTTCGAAGCACCACGTGATGATCGGGTGTGATAGATTCTAACGTTCACAAACAACGGGTGTAAGCCAGATTTACACACGCGAAACACTTAGGTTGACTTGACGAGCCTAGCATGTACAGACATGGCCTCGGAACACAAGAGACCGAAAGGTCGAACATGAGTCGTATAGTAGATACGATCAACATGGATATGTTCACCGATGATGACTAGTCTGTCTCACGTGATGATCGGACACGGCTTAGTTTACTCGGATCATGTATCACTTAGATGACTAGAGGGATGTCTATCTGAGGGGGAGTTCATTAGATGAACTTAATTATCATGAACATAGTTAAAAGGACTTTGCAAATTATGTCGTAGCTTATGCTTACCATTTAAGATATGTTCCTAGAGAAATTTTAGTTGAAAGTTGACAGTAGCGATTATGCGGACTGGGTCCGTATTCTGAGGATTGTCCTCATTGCTGCGCAGACAGCTTATGTCCTGAATGCACCGCTCGGTGTGCTGAACCTCGAACGTCGTTTGTGGATGTTGCGAACATCTGACATGCACGTTTTGATGACTACGTGATAGTTCAGTAATGTTAAAGGGTTTAGAATTGAGGCACCGAAGACGATTATTGAAACGTCGCGGAACATATGAGATGTTCCAAGGGCTGAAATTGGGATTTCAGGCTAGTGCCCACGTCAAGAGGTATGAGACCTCTGACGAGTTTCTTGGCCTACAAACTAAGGGAGAAAAGCTCAATCGTTGAGCATGTGCTCAGATTGTCTGAGTACTACAATCACTTGAATCGAGTGGGAGTTAGTCTTCCAGATGAGACAATGATGGTTCTCCAAAGTCACTACCACCAAGCTACTAGAGCTTCGTGATGAACTATAACATATCAGGGATAGACATGATGATCCTTGAGCAATTCGTGATGTTTGACATCGCGAAAGTAGAAATCAAGTAGGAGCATCAATTGTTGATGGTTAGTAAAACCACTAGTTTCAAGAAGGGAAAGGGAAAGAAGGGATACTTCATGAAACGGTAAATCAGTTGCTGCTCTAGTGAAGAAACCCAAGGTTGAACCCAAACCCGAGACTAAGTGCTTCTGTAATGAGGGGAACGGTCACTGAAGCAGAACTACCCTAGATACTTGGTAGATGAGAAGGCTGGCAAAGGTCGACAGAAGTATATTGGATATACAATATATTAATGTGTACTTTACTAGTACTCCTAGTAGCACCAGGGTATTAGATACCGGTTCGGTTGCTAAGTGTTAGTCACTCGAAATAAAAGAGCTACAAAATAAACGGAGACTAGCTAAAGGTGAGATGATGATGTGTGTTGGAAGTGTTTCCAAGGTTGATATGATCAAGCATCGCATGCTCCCTCTACCATCGAGATTGGTGTTAAACCTAAATAATTGTTATTTGGTGTTTGCGTTGAGCATAGACATGATTGGATTATGTTTATCGCAATACGTTTATTCATTTAAGGAGAATAATGGTTACTCTGTTTATTTGAATAATACCTTCAATGGTCTTGCACCTAAATGAATGGTTTATTGAATCTCGATCGTAGTGATACACATGTTCATGCCAAAAGATATAAGATAGTAATGATAGTACCACATACTTGTGGCACTGCTGTTTGAGTCATATTGGTATAAAACACATGAAGAAGCTCCATGTTGATGGATCTTTGGACTCACTCATTTTTGAAAAGATTGAGACATGCGAACCATGTCTATTGGTACATGTGCATGAAGAAACTCCATACAGATGGATCGTTTCGACTCACTTGATTTTGAATCACTTGAGACATGCAAGTCATACCACATGGGCAAGATGACTGAAAGGCCTCGTTTTCAGTAAGATGGAACAAGAAAGCGACTTGTTGGAAGTAATACATTTTAATGTGTGTAGTCCAATGAGTGCTGAGGCATGTAGTGGATATCGTTATGTTCTTACTTCACAGATGATTTGAGTAGATGCTGAGTATATTTACTTGATGAAACACAAGTCTGAATTATTGAAAGGTTCAAGTAATTTCAGAGTGAAGTTGAAGATCGTCGTGACAAGATGATAAAATGTATATGATATGATCATAGAGATGAGTATCTGAGTTATGAATTTGGTATACAATTAAGACATTGTGGAAATTGTTTCACAACTAATACCGCCTGGAACACCAGTGTGATGGTGTGTCCGAACATCATAGCTGCACCCCATTGGATATGGTGCATACCATGATGTCTCTTATCGCATTACCACTATCGTTTATGGGTTAGGCATTAGAGACAACCGCATTCACTTTAAATAGGGAACCACATAATTCCATTGAGATGACACCGTATGAACTATGGTTTAGAGAAACCTAAGTTGTCATTTCTTAAAAGTTTGGGGCTGTGACGCTTATGTGAAAAGTTTTGCCTGATAAGCTCGAACCCAAAGCGGATAAAATGCATCTTCATAGGACACCCAAAAACAGTTGGGTATACCTCCTAATTCAGATCCGGAAGCAAAAGTGGTTGTTTCCACAAACAAGTCCTTTTTCGAGGAAAAGTTTCTCTTGAAAGAATTGAGTAGGAGGATGGTGGAGACTTGATGAGGTTATTGAACCATCACTTCAACTAGTGTGTAGCAGGGCACAGGAAGTTGTTCCTATGGCGCCTACACCAATTGAAGTGGAACATAATGATAGTGATCATGAAACTTTAGAATCAAGTCACTACCAAACCTTGTAGGTCGACAAGGATGCGTACTACTTCAGAGTGGTACATAATCCTGTCTTAGAGGTCATGTTGCTAGACAACAATGAACCTACAAGCTATGGAGAAGCGATGGTGGGCCCGGATTCTGACGAATGGCTCGAGGCCATAAAATCCGAGAGAGGGTCCATGTATGAAAACAAAGTATAGACTTTGGAAGAACTACCTGATGGTCGTAAGGCTGTTGGGTACAGATGGATTCTAAAAGGGAAGACAGACAATGATGGTATGTGTCACCATTAAGAAAGCTCAACTTGTCGCTAAGATGTTTTCCGGCAAGTTCAAGGAGTTGACTACGGTGAGACTTTCTCACTCGTAGCAATGCTAAGAGTTTGTTGGAATTGTATTAGCAGTTACTGCATTATTTATGAAATCTTGCAGATAGGATGTCAAAAACATTGTTTCCTCGACGTTTTTCTTGAGGAAAGTTTGTATGAGATACAACCAGAAGGTTTTGTCAATCCTGAAAGATGCTAACAAGTATGCAAAGCTCCAATAGTCCTTCTAAGGACTGGAGTAAGCATCTCGGAGATGGAATATACACTTTGATGAGATGATCAAAGATTTTGGGTTTATACAAAGTTTATGAGAAACTTGTATTTCCAAAGAAGTGAGTGGGAGCACTATAGAATTTCTGATAAGTATATGTTGTAAACATATTGTTGATCAAAAATGATGTAGAATTTCTAGAAAGCATATAGGGTTATTTGAAAAGTGTTTTTCAATGGAAAACCTGGATTAAGCTGCTTGAACATTGAGCATAAAGATCTATAAGGATAGATCAAAAACGCTTAGTGGTACCTTCAAATGAGCACATACCTTGACATGATCTTGAAGGTGTTCAAGATGGATCAGTCAAAGAAGGAGTTCTCGCCTGAGTTGTAAGGTATGAAGTTAAGACTTAAAGCTCGACCAGGGCAGAAGAAAGAGAAAGGACGAATGTCGTCCCCTATGCCTTAGACATAGGCTCTATACAGTATGCCATGCTTTGTACCACACCTGATATGTGCCTTGCCATGTGTCTGGCAAGGGGGTACAAGAGTGATCCAGGAATGGATCATTGGACAGTGGTCAAAATTGTCCTTGGAGTAATAAGGACAAGTTTCTTGATTATGGAGGTGATAAAGAGTTTGGCGTAAAGGGTTACGTCGATGCAAGCTTTAACACCTATCCGAATGACTCTGAGTAGCAAACCGGATACGTATAGTGGAGCAACCATTTGGAATAGCTCCAAGTTGAGCGTGGAAGCATCATTTACAATATGACCTAGAGATTTGCAAAGTACATACGGATCTGAATGTTGCAGACCCGTTGACTAAAGCCTCTCTCACAAGAAAAACATGATCAAACCCCAGAACTCATTGAGTCTTAACCACATGATGATGTGAACTAGTTTATTGACACTAGTAAACTCTTTGGATGTTGGTCACATGGCGATGTGACCTGTGGGTGTTAATCACATGGCGATGTGAACTAGATTATTGACTCTAGTGCAAGTGGGAGACTGTTGGAAATATGCTCTAGAGGCAATAATAAATTAGTTATTATTATTATATTTCCTTGTTCATGATAATTGTTTATTATCCATGCTATAATTGTATTGATAGGAAACTCAGATACATGTGTGGGTACATAGACAACACCATGTCCCTAGTAAGCCTCTAGTTGACTAGCTCGTTGATCAATGGATGGTTACGGTTTCCTGACCATGGACATTGGATGTCGTTGATAGCGGGATCACATCATTAGGAGAATGATGTGATGGACAAGACCCAATCCTAAGCCTAGCACAAAGATCGTGTAGTTCGTATGCTAAAGCTTTTCTAATGTCAAGTATCATTTCCTTAGACCATGAGATTGTGCAACTCCCGGATACCGTAGGAATGCTTTGGGTGTACCAAACGTCACAATGTAACTGGGTGGCTATAAAGGTGCACTACGGGTATCTCCGAAAGTGTCTGTTGGGTTGGCACGAATCAAGACTGGGATTTGTCACTCCGTGTGACGGAGATGTATCTCTGGGCCCACTCGGTAGGACATCATCATAATGTGCACAATGTGACCAAGGAGTTGATCACGGGATGATGTGTTATGGAACGAGTAAAGAGACTTGCCAGTAACGAGATTGAACAAGGTATCGGGATACCGATGATCGAATCTCGGGCAAGTACTATACCGGTAGACAAAGGGAATTGAATACGGGATTGATTGAATCCTCGACATCGTGGTTCATCCGATAAGATCATCGTGGAACATGTGGGAGCCAACATGGGTATCCAGATCCCGCTGTTGGTTATTGGCCGGAGAGTTGTCTCGGTCATGTCTGCATGGTTCCCGAACCCGTAGGGTCTACACACTTAAGGTTCGGTGACGCTAGGGTTGTAGAGATATTAGTATGTGGTAACCCAAAAGTTGTTCGGAGTCCCGGATGAGATCCCGGATGTCACGAGGAGTTCCGAAATAGTCCGGAGGTAAAGATTTATATATATGAAGTCCAGTTTCGGCCACCGGGAAAGTTTCGGGGGTCATCGGTATTGTACCGGGACCATCGGAAGGGTCCCGGGGGTCCACCGGGTGGGGCCACCTATCCCGGAGGGCTCCATGGGCTGAAGGGGCGTGGGAACCAGCCTCTGGTGGGCTGGTGCGCCCCCCTTGGGTCTCCCATGCGCCTAGGGTTAGAAATCCTAGGGGTGGGGGCGCCTCCACTTGGCTTGGAGGCCAAGCCACCCCTAGGGCAGCCGCCCCCCTCCCTAGATGGGACCTACAAGGGGCCGGCGCCCCCCCTAGGCCCCTATATATAGTGGATGGGAGGGAGGGCAGCCGCACCTGAGTCCCTGGCGCCTCCTGATGAAGTCATGTACCTAGGGTAGGGTCATAGACCTGATCTAAGTACCCTACCCAAGGACACCCTCAGAAGAAACTACCTTCCAGTCGACCAAGAGGGACTTCACTCGACGGACTTGAAGGACTCGACCATGAAGACTCACTCGACCACCAGAAGGTCAAGAAGCACTCTGCACCACAACGGTCTGTAATTAAGTAGACTTTATGGTATTTAGGACACTTTATGTGAGGCGTTACCAGTAACGCCTAGACTTAATGTACTTTAAACCCCGCATTACTGAGGGCCGGAGGGGTCTGGCAGGCACTATATAAGACACCCCCCTCCTCAGTGTAAAGGGTTCGCACCCCTGTAATCCATACACACATAATCCACTCGACCGCCTCCGGACTCCGAGACGTAGGGCTGTTACTTCTTCCGAGAAGGGCCTGAACTCGTACATCTCTTGTGTTTACAACTGCTCCATAGCTAGGACCTTGCCTCTCCATACCTACCCCACTCTACTGTCAGACTTAGAACCACGACAGTTGGCGCCCACCGTGGGGCAGGTGTCTTAGTGATTTTTGGAGAAGTTGCGATTCTTCCGACTACTTTCATCATGGTTGCTGGTGGAGTTTTGGTCGAGGGCCGCGAGATCCGTCTTGGTGCTCTCACCTTCATCGCCGACGACTCTGCTTGGCTCCAGGAAGCTCCACTCGACGTTTATGCGCTCCCCGTCCGTGGTGCGACGCATTTTCGCGCATGTGTCCGCGGTGTTCTGCTGCGGCAACCGTCGACTCCATATCGGTCGACTCCCCTATCGATCACCCTCTCGGTCTCCCGCCAGCGCAAGTGCTCTAGTCGGTCGAGACTCCAGCGGTGGGTGAGGCACGCAGTGGCTCGCCAGACGGCCACCACCCAAGTTGCGGCAATCGAGCCCGACGAATCTCTCTACGGCCTGTTCGATCTGTCGACTGGCTCCGTAGAGACTGCATCCGAGTGTGATAGCAGTGATCCAGCGGCAGAGGTCTTTATGGTCAACGAGCCTCGCAGCCCTCCCGGTTTCCCTCGCGAGGACGGGGTAGACGGTGGAGGTGACCCCGCTCAAATCCATGAAGAGTACCAGCCCGAGCCACTTGATTCCCTACAAAGGGAAGAACTTTGCCGCAGGAACATGGATGCCCTGCATACTCCCATCGCAGGAGAAACCCCCGAGGCTCGTGCCTTGGAGGAGGCACGTTTGGCCAACTTGGCTGAACGCGCTCGTCTGGAGAATCTTCAGCGAGCACTCGACGAGCGCGCGCGGCAACGAGTACTCGACTCCAATCGGCGTCAACTCTTCCCGCCGACTCAGGTATATCGAACCCCGATTCAGAATTTAGTAGCTGCAACCCGTATAGCAGAGTCCATCCAGCCCTCTCAGTCGGAAGCTGGCAGAGGCTTGATGCAGATCAGAGATTTGCTCTGGGCAGCAGGAGATCAGAATTCAGCCGTGTCGCAGTCACGCAACAGAATTCACAGTCGATCCGTCGCTGCGAATATGGTTCAATCGGCTCACAGTCCCAGATCGCCTCTGCGGCGTGAAGGACGCGAGAATCGGCGAGACCAGTACGGTGACCGACATGATCGTGATGATAGGCGTCGAGTGCCCACTCCCCCCCCCCGAGGGGTGGGTCTTACGCTCCTCGGCAGCAAGATGATAGGCGTCAACTCAGTGTGGGGCGAAGAGCTCCGGTCGACCCCAGGGAACCAGGCTTTGACGCGCGATCCATCATCGTGCAAGGCTTGGTCGATCGGAACAGAGCTCATCGAGGTGGCCCTGACAAAGATGCGCCCACTAGCAGTCGAGTGCATGTTTTTGGTCCAGAATGTTTCAGCAGGGCTATCAGAGCCGCGGTGATTCCCCCCAACTTCAGTTTGGCAACTGGAGTAAGCAAGTTCACTGGTGAGTCTAAGCCTGAAACCTGGCTTGAGGACTACC
The DNA here is from genome assembly GCF_018294505.1 of Triticum aestivum. Lineage (NCBI taxonomy): Eukaryota > Viridiplantae > Streptophyta > Magnoliopsida > Poales > Poaceae > Triticum > Triticum aestivum. The sequence goes on from NC_057810.1 coordinate 235,303,787, forward strand.
GAGTGGCGGTACAGATTGGTGGCGGGAATGATGAGGTGGCCATGAAGCATTTGCCACTCATGTTGGAAGGTTCTGCCAGAGCATGGTTGAATCAGTTACCTCCAAGCAGCATTTACACTTGGGAAGATCTGTCCCGAGTGTTCATCAGAACATTTGAGGGAACTTGCAAGCGACCAACTGGATTGACAGAGCTGCAAGTTTGTGTGCAGAAGACGAATGAGACTCTAGGAGAGTATATTCAGAGATGGGTCACTTTGCATCATACCATGGAGAACGTGTCTGATCATCAGGCAGTCTGCGCCTTCAAGGATGGTGTTAAGAACAGAGAATTGAGTTTGAAGTTTGGTCGAACCGGAGACATGACCCTGAGTCGAATGATGGAGATTGCTACCAAGTATGCCAACGGCGAAGAGGAACACCGACTCCGAAGTGGCAAGTTCAAGCCGAGTCAGTCGGAGAAGGGAAACACCAGTCGGAAGCAGAAGCGGAAGGCCGAACCAGCAGCTCTGGAGAGGCTCTGGCCGTGACTCAGGGCAAGTTCAAAGGGAAACCCAAAGGATCCTGGAACCCCAAGAAGGTGAAGGATAAAGAAGGAAATGACGTGATGGATATGCCGTGTCACATCCACACGAAGAAAGACGAAGAGGGTAATATCATCTACCCGAAGCATACCACTCGCCAGTGTCGACTCCTGATCCAGCAGTTCCAAGGAAAGCAGTCCAAGGACAAGGAAAAGGAGTCGGACAAAGCCGAAGACAAGGAAGACAGTGAGGAAGGATATCCTCATGTTAACTCCACTCTGATGATTTTCGCGGATGTGGAAAGCAAGAGCCGACTGAAGGTTATTAACCGTGAGGTGAACATGGTTGCCCCGGTGAAACCAAGTTATCTGAGATGGTCCCAAACACCCATTACATTCGACCAGTCTGATCACCCGACTCATATAGCCACCCCTGGGAGGCAAGCTTTGGTGGTCGACCCGGTTGTCGAAGGCACTCGGCTGACGAAGGTGCTGATGGACGGTGGTAGCGGACTGAACTTATTGTATGCGGACACACTGAAAGGAATGGGCATTCCGATGTCCCGACTGAGCACCAGTAATATGAGTTTTCATGGAGTTATACCAGGGAAGAAAGCCAAATCACTCAGCCAAATAGCTCTGGACGTGGTGTTTGGTGATTCAAAGCATTTTCGCAAGGAGAAGCTGACGTTTGAGGTGTGGATTTTCAGAGTGCGTGCCACGCTATTTTGGGGAGACCAGCTTACGCACGGTTCATGGCTGGACCATGTTACGTATACCTCAAACTGAAGATGCCCGGCCCCAAAGGAGTGATCACTGTCACTGGCGATCGGAAAAAGGCAGAAGAGTGTTTCCAGAAAGGCTCAAAGATTGCCGATTCCCAGGTGACAGCGGTCGAGTTTGAAGAATATAAGCAAAATACGGATCGAGTGATTTGCTGCGAGCCAAGAAGCCTGCCATAGAGTTAGCATTTCAGTCGTCCGGTGAGACAAAGCCCGTCCACATTCACCCGACCGACCCCAATGCAGCTCCGACCCACATCTCCACAACACTCGACCCGAAATAGGAAGAAGCGCTCATCCAGTTCCTCCGTGAGAACTGGGACATTTTTGCATGGAAGCCAGCTGACATGCCGGGTGTTCCCAGGGGACTGGCTGAGCATCGTCTTAGAGTCGACTCAGCAGCAAAACCAGTTAGAGAACATCTTCGGCGGTCCGCCGTCCAGAAGAGAAAAGCTATTGGTGAGGAGGTGGCTTGACTATTGGCGGCAGGATTTATCTGAGTGATATACCACTCCGAGTGGCTCGCCAATGTCGTCATGGTTCCTAAGAAGGACAACTCACTCCGAATGTGCACTGATTTCAAGCACATCAATCAGGCTTGCCCGAAAGATCATTTTCCTCTCCCTCGCATTGATCAAATTGTTGACTCGACCGCGGGATGCGAGAGATTGTCTTTTCTAGATGCCTATTCCGGGTACCATCAGATCCGTTTGTACGGACCCGATGAGATAAAAACAACTTTCATCACTCCATTCAGGTGCTTCTGCTATATCACCATGCCATTCAGTCTCAAGAATGCCGGAGCCACGTTTATGCGAATGATTCAGAAGTGTTTGCTCACTCAAATCAGTCGGAATGTGGAAGCGTATATGGATGATATCGTGGTCAAGTCGCGAAAAGGTTCCGACCTGCTCACTGACCTCGCCGAAACATTTGCCAACCTCAGGAGGTATGATATCAAGCTCAATCCATCAAAGTGCACATTCGGAGTTCCTGGTGGCAAGTTACTTGGTTTTCTCGTTTCCGAACGAGGAATCGACGCTAATCCAGAAAAGATCGGCACTATACTCCGAATGAAACGCCCCATGCGAGTGCATGATGTCCAGAAGCTTACTGGATGCTTGGCCGCATTAAGTCGATTCATCTCACGACTCGGTGAAAATGCATTGCCTCTTTACCGACTGATGAAGAAGACAGACAAGTTCGAGTGGACTCCAGAAGCTGATGCAGCGTTTGCCGAGCTAAAAGCTCTGCTCTCCACCCAGCCGGTGCTTGCTGCTCCAATCAGCAAAGAGCCTCTGTTGATTTATATCGCAGCCACAGGACAAGTCGTTAGTACAATACTTACGGTCGAGCGGGAAGAAGAAGGGAAAACCTTCAAAGTTCAGCGCCCAGTGTATTATCTGTCTGAAGTTTTGACTCCATCCAAGCAAAGATACCCTCATTATCAAAAGCTTGTGTATGGGATATACATGACCACGAAGAAGGTTGCTCATTATTTCTCTGATCATTCCATCACAGTCGTCAGCGACGCTCCACTTTCAGAGATTTTGCACAATAGAGATGCAACTAGTCGAGTGGCGAAATGGGCGATTGAACTTCTTCCCCTTGATATCAAGTTTGAGGCAAAGAAAGCCATTAAGTCCCAGGCAATAGCAGATTTCCTCGCCGAGTGAATTGAACAACAGCAGCCGACTGAAGTTCACTCGGAGCATTGGACCATGTTCTTTGATGGCTCCAAGATGTTGAATGGTTCCGGTGCTGGGGTTGTCCTGGTGTCCCCCAGAGGAGATAAGCTCAGATATGTGCTCCAGATTCACTTTGATTCCTCCAAAAATGAGGCAGAGTACGAGGCCCTTTTGTATGGGTTGCGCATGGCCATTTCACTCGGTGTCCGTCGCCTTATGGTTTATGGCAACTCAGATTTAGTGGTCAACCAAGTGATGAAGGAGTGGGACGTTAGAAGCCCAGCCATGACTGGATACTGTAATGCAGTGAGGAAGCTGGAAAAGAAGTTTGAGGGGTTAGAGCTCCATCATATACCCCGACTGAAAAATCAAGCAGCTGATGATCTAGCAAAGATAGGTTCCAAGAGAGAAGCCATTCCGAGTGGTGTGTTCTTGGAGCATATCCATACTCCGTCAGTAAAAGAAGATCCTTTCACCGAAGAAGCTCCGCAACCCAAGAGTGCCACATATCCGACTGAAGTAGAAGTCCCAGCAGTGGTCGACTTGGTCATGGAGGTCTTAGTGGTCACTCCCGACTGGACAGTTCCATATATCGCGTATATCCTGAGAAAAGAGCTCCCGGAGGATGAGGAAGAGGCTCGACAGATCGTCCGTTGATCCAAGGCCTTTACCATAATCAAAGGACAGTTGTACAGAGAGAGAGCGACTGGAGTTGGTCAGAAGTGCATAACGCCAGAAGAAGGTCGAATCATCCTTGATCATATCCACTCGGGGACCTGTGGCCATCATGCGTCCTCTCGGACCATCGTGGCCAAAGCATACCGAGCCGGATTTTACTGGCCAAAGGCATAATGAGATGGCAAAGGAAATAGTGGACAAGTGCGAAGGATGTCAGTTTTACTCCAATATGTCACACAAGCCTGCGTCAGCTCTGAAGACCATACCACTCGTCTGTCCCTTCGCAGTATGGGGGTTGGATATGGTGGGCCCCTTGAGAACAGGTCGAAGCGGTTTCACGCATGTACTGGTGGCAGTCGACAAGTTCACCAAGTGGATTGAGGCTAAACCCATCAAGAACCTTAACGCCGGTACTGCTGTTAGCTTCATCAGGGAACTGATATTCAGATATGGAGTCCCGCACAGCATCATTACAGATAATGGGTCAAACTTCGACTCGGAAGAATTCAGGGATTTCTGCACCTCTCAAGACACACGAGTCAACTACGCTTCGGTCGCCCATCCACAGTCGAATGGACAAGCGGAGCGATCCAATGGCTTGATCCTCAAAGGGTTGAAACCCCGACTGATGCGTGATCTCAAGCATGCGGCTGGAGCATGGGTCGACGAACTTTCCTCAGTGCTTTGGGGTCTGCGGACCACGCCTAATCGGTCGACCGGGAGAACTCCATTCTTCTTGGTCTATGGAGCTGAAGCAGTCTTGCCGAGTGATCGTCTCCACAATGCTCCTCGAGTTGAACTTTACAACGAAGCTGAAGCTGAACAAGCGCGGCAGGACGCAGTCGACCTTTTAGAGGAAGAAAGGGAGATGGCTCTGATCCGATCGACCATCTACCAACAAGACTTGCGTCGCTTCCACGCCAGAAACGTGAAGAGTCGAGCCTTCCAGGAAGGAGATTTGGTTCTCCGAGTGGATCAGAAGAAACAACACAAGCTTGCTCCTTCTTGGGCAGGACCCTTCATTGTCACCAAGGTCCTCCACAATGGGGTGTACCGTCTCTACAATGTCAAGCACAATATCGACGAGCCCCGAGCTTGGAACACGGAACTACTCCGTCCATTTTACACTTAAGTTTTCACTCGGATGAGTTGTAATAAAAGTACTTCTATAGTCCATGTTTTGCAAGATAATAGTGTCATAATTTCTCCAATGATTTTTGTCACTTTTATTTGTTCAGTAAAAATTCTCCCCTCAGTGGGTGACTTAGCCGCGAATCCGTTTCGCCTAAGTTTGTAAAAAAATCCTTACCGAGTGGTGAGCCGGCCTCCCACTCGGGGGCTTAGCTGCGAATCTGTTTCGCCTAAGTTTTCATAAAATCCTACCGAGTGGTGAGCCAGACTCCCACTCGGGGGGCTTAGCTGCAGTCCAAGTACTTGCCTAAGTTTCAATAAAATCCTACCGAGTGGTGAGCCAGACTCCCACTCGGGGGCTTAGCTGCAGTCCAAGTACTCGCCTAAGTTTCAATAAAATCCTACCGAGTGACAAGCCAAACTTTCACTCGGGGGCTTAGCTGCAGTCTAAGCACTCGCCTAAGTTCAAATTCAACATGCGCTCGCAAGGAGGACGAGGTGCAGGTCGACTGCGACCCTCTCCTCTGAGCTACGCCACAAGTACAAGGTGCGGTCGCAAGGAGGACGAGGTGCAGGTCGACTGCGACCCTCTCCTCTGAGCTACGCCACAAGTACAATGTGCGGTCGCAAGGAGGACGAGGTGCAGGTCGACTGCGACCCTCTCCTCTGAGCTACGCCACAGGTACAATGTGCGGTCGCAAGGAGGACGAGGTGCAGGTCGACTGCGACCCTCTCCTCTGAGCTACGCCACAAGTACAATGTGCGGTCGCAAGGAGGATGAGGTGCAGGTCGACTGCGACCCTCTCCTCTGAGCTACGCCACAAGTACAACGTGAAAATCCTACCGAGTGGAGAGCAAACCTCCCACTCGGGGGCTTAGCTGCAGCCCAGTGCTCGCCTAAGTTATAAAAAAACCTACCGAGTGGAGAGCAGACCTCGGGGGCTTAGCTGCAGCCCAGTGCTCACCTAAGTTATAAAAAATCCTACCGAGTGGAGAATAGACCTCCCACTCGGGGGCTTAGCTGCAGCCCAGTGCTTGCCTAAGTTATAAAAATCCTACCGAGTGAGGAGCAAACCTCCCACTCGGGGGCTTAGCTGCAGCCCAGTGCTCACCTAAGTTATAAAAATCCTACTGAGTGGAGAGCGCACCTCTCGCTCGGGGGCTTAGCCGCATACCAGTGCCTGCCTAAGTGAATTGAAGAATAAGTCGACTGCAGTAAGCATCTCGCTTTAATTCTGCAAAAGACATTTCAAGCCAAATGCAAGCATATTCAAACGTCGAATCCAAGTTCAGATGAATACCTAAAGGAACCGAAAGTGCTCAGGCACTAAGCCTGTTAAGGTTTATCGGTTACAAAGTCACTCGGCATACCGAGGCAAATTTAAAGTATCAAGATCGGGAAGTTTTTTACCCCTCCTGTGGAGGGCTGGAAGGTGCAACAAACTCATCAAGATCAATTCCGTCCGTGATCTGAGTGGCAGCAGCAATTAAAGTCTCCATGAAAGACCGGAAATCATACTTCTTGGTGTTAGCCACCCGAAGAGCCGCCAGCTTGTCCTCTCGCCCATCCTTGCAATGGACTCGGGCCAGACACAGAGCGACATCTGCGCCACACCTAGCAGAAGACTTCTTCCACTCCTGCACTCGACCAGGGACTGTGTTTAGTCGAGCCATCAAAGACTCGAGGTCATTTTGGAGCGTCTCCCTGGGCCAGAGCGTAGTGTCAATGCGGGAAGTGGCGACCTTCAGCCTTGCAAGATAGTCAACGACAGCAGCAACGCGAGACTCGAGCCAGAACACGTTCATGGCAACCTCATCGTTCACCGGAGAGTTGATGGGGTCCAGGTTTGGTTCCAGTCGACTAGTTTCCTCTTCAAAGTTTTGGCAAAATTCTGCAAGTACAATCGCCGAGTCAAGGCAATGGTCGAATGGAAAGATCACTGTAAAAATGATTGTTTGGCACAAAGGATTACCTTTGAGCATGAGGAACAACTTCTTGGCGAGTCCGCTCAGATAGGCCTCCAGATCATTCTTCTTCCCAGCCAACTGACTGGCCTTGTCATTCAGAGCAGCTTTGTCGCTTTTCAGTCGACTGACTTCCTTGTTAGCAATAGCGAGAGCAGCTTTCAGATTGGTGTTTTCTTCTTCAAGCTTGGTGACTGAAGCTAACTTCTCGTCTGCGAGCTTGGTCTTCTCTAAAGCTGTCCTTTGCATCTCAGCTAGCTCAAGGTCTTTCTTCTTCTGGGCTTCCTTCACTTCGTCTGCAAAGTTACAGCAAGATCAGATTTTGAAACAAATGAGGTGCAAAAGCAGTCGTCGAGGCCTCACCAAACATACCTTTGGTCTCCTCCTTCGCCTTCGTCAGATTCTCCTGGACCAGCTTGAGATCAAGCTCGAGCTGGATGTGCCTGTTCTCCAGCTCGGTATAACGAGCCGCCAGGTCGCAGGATTTCTACGAAGAACCAATCGACAAAATGTCAAAGATAATTCACTTCCGAGTGACTAAGGGAAAATCATGCATTTCTAAGACTACATCCGAATACAAACATTCGACCGTAGTCTCGGGGACTACACCCAGTGGGTGCACTCAGCGTGCCCCCACTAGTTCTATCAAGATAGAGTCGACCAGTCGACCAACAAAAAAAGAGAGAGAGACTCATGTTCTACAGACTGTAGCCGACTGCCAGCAGTCGACCACAGTCTCGGAGACTACACCCAGTGGGTGCACTCAGCGTGCCCCCACCGGTTTGAGAAATCCATTCGACCTAGTTGAATGACGGAAGAACTTAACTTATAAAGCCTATGGTCGACTGCCAGCAGTCGACCATAGCCTTGGGGACTACACCCAGTGGGTGCACTCAGCGTGCCCCCACTAAACCAGAATTTCAATCAACACACCCAGTGGGTGACTACTACGGATTCCAGAAAGAAGAATTTTCAGAGGTCATATCCTAACAGAACAGACGATGACCGACTGACCTGAACGTTGCTTTGAAGAGCAGAACTGGCGTCATAGGGTGCCTGGCTAGCCTCCCGGATGGCCTTCACCTGCTCCATCATGACTCCCGCCTGGCGTATCGCTTCCTTTGCAGCACTGGCTTGGTCCTCAAGGACGTAGTGTGTCGAGAAGAGGGAAGGCTGTGCAGCACTCGACGACGCGGGGTGAGCACTTGTCAGCGACACCGCGAAAGATACGGTGTGCCGAGTGGTGTTCTCCTCCTCCGCGACCAGAGTCTCGGGTGCCGTCACATCCTGAGCCACCCTGCCGGCAGACGCTTTCCTGCTCCTCTTGTGCTTCAGCGGTTCCTCATCGTCATCGTCGTCAGGAAGGGTGATAACGACATTGGATGGAGCTGCAGAAAAGAATCAAAATTAGAGACCAAGAGCCAATCGACTAAAAAATGGAATTAAGAGAGTGGTACCAGGTTTTGAGGTTGCAGCATCCTCCATCTCATGATCGTCAGCCCTGGCTGAGGTATCGGAAGTAGCAGCATTGCAATTCCAAAAATCAGTCGGTTAACTCATGAGTCGACCAAAAATAAACTCATATAAAACAAGAAGACTCAAGCAACATTTTTACCCTGATATAGTGGGGATCGACACCTTCATCTTCGGCAGGACCTTGGCCGGTTTCGACGGTGCCACCCTGGATTGCTTCGGAGCCTTTTCAGTCGGCGCCGGAGAAGTGGTCCGAGGGCGTTTGGTCGACTACACGACAGTCGCCACCCCCTTGCCGCGTTCAGTCGCAGGGTCATGGACAAGCTTCGATCTTGTTTCTGAGTGTGGCGGTGCAACGTCCTCCTCCTCCTCCTCTTCTTCCTCCCCATCGGAGTCGTCATCATCATCATCGTCAGCAGCATCCGAGTCCCACTCCTCCTGGCTTTCGCCCCCACTCGCTTCCCCCTCTTCATTCGGAGACTGCGCTCCATTAGGCATCGAGTACAGTTCGGTGAGGGCCTATCAGACATCAAGACAAAGATCAATCGACCAATTTGCGGCGAAAACGGAATAAGTATAGCAAGAATACAATTGGAGATAAAGTGGGCATACCTTGTCTGGAATGCTAGAATGGTCGAGTGGTGGAATCCTCCTGGCTCCACGCGGGTTGTCTTTGTTCCCAGTGACCGCGGCCATCCACCTCTCCAATGTGGCGTCGTCGACTGCTTCTGGATTGATCCGAGTCTCATCCTCGGTTCCGCAGTACAGCCACATGCAATGGCCTCGGTATTGAAGAGGCTGGATACGTCGCCTAAGAAAGGCCTCCAGAAGGTCCATACCCGTCACCCCTTCCCGAACTAACTGGACTACGCGCTCCATCAACATCTTCACATCGGCTTTCTCCTCCCGGAGCACCTTCAGAGAGGAGGGTTTGTTGGCTCGGTCCATGGTAAACGGAGGGAGACCACTCGACTGCCCCGGCATCGACTCGTTCTGGCAGTAAAACCAAGTCGACTGCCAGCCTCTGACCGACTCAGGAAGGGTCATGGTTGGGAAGGTGCTCTTGTTCCTCATCTGGATCCCCAGACCTCCACACATCTGAATCACCTTGGTTTTATCGTCATCTAGACTCGCCTTCTTCACGGTCTGAGAACGGCAAGTGAAGATATGCTTGAACAGACCCCAGTGCGGTCGGCAACCCAGGAAGTTCTCGCACATGGACACAAAGGCAGCAAGGTAGGCGATAGAGTTTGGATTGAAGTGGTGGAGTTGCGCCCCAAAGAAGTTCAAGAAGCCACGGAAGAAAACACTCGGAGGCAAAGAGAACCCGCGGTCGACTTGGGTAGCCAGAAGAACACACTCACCCTCTTTTGGCTGGGGTTGCCACTCGTTCCCCGTGAGCCTTGCTGCTCCATGGGGGATCAGACCGTCGTTGGCCATGTCGGTGAGATCCTTCTCAGTGATGGTCGACCGGGTCCAATCCCCTTGGACCCAGCCTTGCGGCAGGCGAGATCTGGACGAAGACCCGCCCCGACTGGTTGCTCTCCCTTTCGCTTTCCCCGTCGCCGTCGCCTTCTTCGCGCGTTCCAGCGCCGCCGTCTTCTCCTTCACCATTGTTGCCGGCGAAGTGTACGAGGAGCGATGGGGCAGAGGCGAGAGCGGGCGCAGTGGGCGGAGGCGGAGAGGGCAGGGAGAAGAATGAAGAGATACTGTTCAAAAACCCTCACCGGACGCCTTTATAAGAACACTTCCGAGTGAATGACAAGTGGGCCCAGGCAATCCAATACATCCCGAAACAGTCGCGCGTACGCGATACGTGGCGAAAAAGGTGGCGCGGAGATTGAGGCGTCTATGCCCTATCCCATCTGAGCGCCGCGGTCCGCCCCGCTTCACGCGCTTCCCCAAATTTCATATCCCACAAAATCCGCGAACGGCAGATCGATCTGTCAGACGAGAGATTTCCTGCGATCCGTCGCTCGGGGATTGTTAAGTTCAAAAGTTCACTCGACGAAAGAAAAGAATGGATCAAGGCGACTGAAGAAAAGTTGCTGATTATCAACGAAGAGATTATTGGTCCAAGACGATACATATCCAGAACGCAAAAGCAGGTCGGAAATAATATCAACTCCTTCCTCACTCAAACCTCAATCCATTCGGGGGCTAATGATGAAGTCATGTACCTAGGGTAGGGTCATAGACCTGATCTAAGTACCCTACCCAAGGACACCCTCAGAAGAAACTACCTTCCAGTCGACCAAGAGGGACTTCACTCGACGGACTTGAAGGACTCGACCATGAAGACTCACTCGACCACCAGAAGGTCAAGAAGCACTCTGCACCGCAACGGTCTGTAATTAAGTAGACTTTATGGTATTTAGGACACTTTATGTGAGGCGTTACCAGTAATGCCTAGACTTAATGTACTTTAAACCCCGCATTACTGAGGGCCGGAGGGGTCTGGCAGGCACTATATAAGCCACCCCCTCCTCAGTGTAAAGGGTTCGCACCCCTGTAATCCATACACACATAATCCACTCGACCGCCTCCAGGCTCCGAGACGTAGGGCTGTTACTTCTTCCGAGAAGGGCCTGAACTCGTACATCTCTTGTGTTTACAACTGCTCCATAGCTAGGACCTTGCCTCTCCATACCTACCCCCACTCTACTGTCAGACTTAGAACCACGACACCTCCCTCCCTCCCGTGACATCTCTTCCTCCCCACTTTGGCGAAGCCCTGCCGGGATCCCGCTAATTCCACCACCACGCCGTCGTGCTGCTGGATCTCCATCAACCTCTCCTCCCCTTGCTGGATCAAGAAGGAGGAGATGTCTCTCCCAACCGTATGTGTGTTGAACACGGAGGTGCCGTCCGTTCGGTGCTAGGATCATCGGTGATTTGGATCACGACGAGTACGACTCCATCAACCCCGTTCACTTGAACGCTTCCGCTTAGCGATCTACAAGGGTATGTAGATGCACTCCCCTTCCCCTCATTGCTAGATTACTCCATAGGTTGATCTTGGCGATGCGTAGAAAATTTTAAATTTCTGCTACGATCCCCTACAGATGTTGATGGAGATTGACCCCCTCCCGATGAGAGGATCGATGGTGATGACGATGGTGACGGTTTCCCCCTCCCGGAGGGATGTTTCCCCGGCAGAACAGGTCCATCGGAGCCCTAGATTGGTTCCGCCAAGGTTCCGCCTCGAGACGGCGGCGCTTCGTCTCAAAAGCTTCCTTATGATTTTTTCCAAGGCAAAAGACACCTTATACTAGAATATGGGCATCGGGGGCTTCCAGTGGCCCACGAGGCAGGGGCGCGCCCCCATCCTCATGGACAGAGGGTGGCCCCCCTCTAGTGCTTTCTTCGCCCAATATTTTTTATAAATTCCAAAACTGACTTTCGTGGAGTTTCAGGACTTTTGGAGTTGTGCAGAATAGGTCTGTAATATTTTGCTCCTTTTCCAGCCCAGAATCCAGCTGCCCGCATTCTCCCTCTTCATGTAAACCTTGTAAAATAAGAGAGAAAGGCATAAGTATCGTGACATACTGTGAAGTAACAACCCATAATGCAATAAATACCGATATAAAAGCATGATGCAAAATGGACGTATCAACTCCCCCAAGCTTAGACCTCGCATGTCCTCAAGCGAAAGCCGAAACCGAAAAATATGTCCACATGTTTAGAGATAAAGGTGTTGATAAAATAAAATACAGACATGAGGGCATCATGATCATTCTTAGAACAGCAATATATATATATATATATATAGTCATATGATTTCTTATGCTAAAATAATAATCTATTCACAATATCAAGTACGAATCAGAAACTTCATTGAGAACTAGCAAACTATAATCTCAGTCATTGAGGCAATTGCAATTTATCATAACATCGGAAAGAGTCAAATGTAAGAGCTTTTCAGCAAGTCCACATACTCAACTATCATTTAGTATTTCACAATTGCTAACACTCACGCAATACTTACGGGTATGAAGTTTCAATCAGACACAGAGAAAGATAGGGGCTTATAGTTTCGCCTCCCAACCTTTTACCTCAAGGGTAATGTCAACAATAATGTCTTATGAAAACCTGCATCCAATTGGATATATATATCAGGATCTTTCCAACACATGGTTATTGCCAAAGGATAAAATGTAAAAAGGAAAGATGAAGATCACCATGGACTCTTGTATAAGGTAGAAGAGAAAAATAAAAGATAGGCCCTTCGCAGAGGGAAGCAGAGGTGCAGAGGTTGTCATGTGCTTTTATAGTTGGATGTACAAAATCTTAATGCAAAAGAACGTCGCTTTATATTGCCACTTGTGATAGGGACCTTTATTATGCAGTCCATCGCTTTTATTTCTTCCATATCACAAGCTCGTACAAAGATTATTTTCTCCACACTAATATATCATACATATTTAGAGAGAAATTTTTATTGCTTGCAACAATGACAACTTACTTGAAGGATCTTACTCAATCCATAGGTAGGTATGGTGGACTCTCATGGCAAACCTGGGTTTAGGATGTTTGGAAGCACAAGTAGTATCTCTACTTGGTGCAAAGAGTTTGGCTAGCATGAGGGAGAAAGGCAAGCTCAACATGTTGGATGATCCATGACAATATACTTTATTTCGGATATAAGAAAACATAACCCATTATGTCGTCTTCCTTGTCCAACATCAACTTTTTAGCATGTCATATTTTAATGAGTGCTCACAATCATAAAAATGTCCAGGATAGTACATTTATATGTGAAAACCTCTCTTTCTTTATTACCTCCTATTAATTGCAACTATGATCAAAACTACGTTTGTCAACTCTCAACAACTTTTATTCATCATACTCTTTATATGTGAAGTCATTACTCTCCATAAGATCAATATGATCTTTTTATTTCTTTTTATTCTTTCTTTTTCTTTTATGCTCTCAAGATCATAGCAAGATAGCAAAGCCCTCGACTCTAAACTGATCTTTATTATATAAAGCTCACGGACTCGGTTACATAGATAGGGATCAACAAAGACTCAAAGCTAGATCATACTAAACTTTATCCTACTAGATCAAGATATAACCAAAAGGATCAAACTAAGAAAAACGGTAAAGATAGAAGTGTGATGGTGATACGATACCAGGGCACCTTCCCCAAGCTTGGCAGTTGCCAAGGGGAGTGCCCATACCCATGTGTTTATGTCTCTTTCTTTGGAGGTGGTGATGATGGAGTTGTTGGTGACGGGTAGTCGCACATCGAGCGTAGGAGATCCTCCAACTTGCGAATAATGCCCTTGAGTGCGGTGATATGCTCTTGCAACAAAATATTTTCACGTGTGAGATACTTATTTTGTATGCGAGCAAGCTCAATCATCTTGAAAGCTTCAATATCAAATGGGGTGAGATAATTGTAGTAAGGTTGAGAGAAGCCTTCTTCTTCTACTATTAGGACTTGATCCTTTGAGACTTCCTTGATCTTGTCACCTCCCTTGATTTCCCGATTTCTTCTTGCTTCGCCTATATCTTCATTAGCCAAGCATTGTCGTTCACATTGTTGGAGGAGGGGACGACATATTGCTCTAATATGCGGCAGAAACAACTCAAAACAAGAGACAGAGGATTTCATCGTGGTACGATGGTCAAAACCTTCGGGAGATTATATAATGAATTTTTACCGGCCAAAAGAAGTATTGTGCAAGAAAACGAAGTCCGGATGGCACACGAGGTGCCCACGAGGCAGGGGGGCACGTCCAGGGGGGTAGGGCGCACCCTCCACCCTCATGGATGCCTCATGTCCTTTCTGGACTACTTCTTATTTTCCTATTTTCTTAAATATTCCAAAACGGAGAAAAAATGTTGTTAGAACTGTTTTCGAGTCGGTTTACTTACCGTACCACATACCTATTCCTTTTCGGAGTCTGAAACAGTCTGGAAAGTGTCCCTTATGTACTCCTCCGGGGTTACGGTGTTAATAACATTGGTTTCAACATTTATGGGATTACCTGAGATATAATGTTTGATTCTTTAACCATTCACCACCTTCGAATTTTTGCCTTTGAAGTTGTTGATTTTTATGGCACCAGAACGATAGACCTCCTCGATAATGTAAGGACCTTCCCATTTAGAGAGAGGTTTTCCTGCAAAAAATATTAAAAGAGAGTTGTATAGCAAAACATAATCACCTACATTAAACTCACGCTTTTGTATCCTTTGTCATGCCATCTTTTAACTTTTTCTTTAAACAGCTTGGCATTCTCATAGGCCTGGGTTCTCCATTCATCAAGTGAGCTAATGTCAAATAGCCTCTTCTCACCAGCAAGTTTGAAATCATAATTGAGCTCTTTAATGGCCCAATATGCCTTATGTTCTAGTCCGAGAGGTAAGTGACATGCTTTTCCATAAACCATTTTATACGGAGACATACCCATAGGATTTTTATATGCAGTTCTATAGGCCCATAATGCATCATCAAGTTTCTTGGACCAATTCTTTCTAGATCTATTAACAGTCTTTTGCAAAATTAATTTAAGTTCTCTATTACTCAACTCTACTTGACCACTAGACTGTAGATGATATGGAGATGCAATTATATGGTTAACATCATACTTAGCAAGCATTTTACGAAAAGCACCATGAATAAAATGTGAACCACCATCATTCATTAAATATCTAGGGACTCCAAACCTCGGAAAAATAACTTCTTTAAGCATCTTAATAGAGGTGTTATGGTCAGCACTACTAGTTGGAATAGCTTCTACCCACTTAGTAACATAATCAACAGCAACTAATATATGTGTATATCCATTAGAGGAAGGAAATGGTCCCATATAATCAAATCCCCAAACATCAAATGATTCAATAACAAGTGAGTAGTTCATAGGCATTTCTTGACGTCTACTAATATTACCAATTCTTTGACATTCATCACAAGACAAGACAAACTTACGGGCATCTTTGAAGAGAGTAGGCCAATAAAAACCGGATTGCAATACCTTATGTGCAGTTCTATCTCCAGCGTGGTGTCCTCCATATGCCTCGGAGTGACACTTGCGTAGGATCTGTTCCTGTTCATGCTCAGGTACACAATGTCTAATAACACATTCTACTCCTTCTTTATAAAGGTGTGGGTCATCCCAGAAGTAATGTCTTAAATCATAGAAAAACTTTTTCTTTTGCTGGTATGTGAAACTAGGTGGTATAATTTTAGCAACAATGTAATTAGCATAATCAGTATACCATGGAACAGTACGAGAAGCATCTATGACAGCTAATTGTTCATCGGGAAAGCTATCATCAATAGGTAGTGGGTCATCAAGAACATTCTCTAACCTAGATAAGTTGTCTACGACGGGGTTCTCGGCTCCCTTTCTATCAATAATATGCAAATCAAATTCTTGTAGCAAGAGAACCATCTAATAAGTCTAGGTCTAGCATCTTTCTTTTCCATAAGGTATTTAATAGCAGCATGATCAGTGTGAACAGTTACTTTGGAATCAACAATATAAGGTCTGAACTTATCACAAGCAAATACAACTGCTAAAAATTCTTTTTCAGTAGTAGCATAATTTCTCTGGGCACTATCTAGAGTTTTACTATCATATTGGATAACATTTAATTTCTTATCAACTCTTTGCCCTAGAACATCACCTATAGCATAATCACTAGCATCACACATGATTTCAATGGGTAAATTCCAATCAGGTGGTTGAACAATAGGTGCAGAAATCAAGGCTTTCTTAAGCATTTCAAATGCTTCTACACAATCATCATCAAAGGCAAAAGGAACATCCTTTTGTAATAGATTAGTCAGAGGCCTAGAAATTTTAGAGAAGTCTTTAATGAACCTCCTATAAAAACCAGCATGACCAAGGAAACTTCTTATACCCTTGATGTCCTTGGGACACGACATCTTTTCAATAGCATCGACTGTAGCTTTGTCAACTTCGATACCTCTTTCATAAATTTTATGCCCCAAGACAATACCTTCATTAACCATAAAGTGGCACTTCTCCCAATTCAACACAGGACTAGTTTCTTCACATCTCTGCAAGACTCGATCAAGGTTGCTTAAGCAATCATCAAAAGAAGTTCCATACACGGAGAAATCATCAAGGAAAACCTCAACAATCTTTTCACAAAAGTTAGAGAATATAGCAGTCATACATCTTTGAAAGGTAGCAGGTGCATTACATAAACCAAAAGGCATACGTCTATAAGCAAAGGTACTGAAAGAGCAAGTAAAAGTGGTCTTTGATGTCTACTACACAACCTTCTTCTTGTAGACGTTGTTGGGCCTCCAAGTGCAGAGGTTTGTAGGACAGTAGAAAATTTCCCTCAAGTGGATGACCTAAGGTTTGTCAATCCGTGGGAGGCGTAGGATGAAGATGGTCTCTCTCAAACAACCCTGCAACCAAATAACAAAGAGTCTCTTGTGTCCCCAACACACCCAATACAATGGTAAATTGTATAGGGGCACTAGTTCGGCGAAGAGATGGTGATACAAGTGCAATATGGATGGTAGATATAGGTTTTTGTAATATGAAATTATAAAAACAGCAAGGTAGCAAGCAATAAAAGTGAGCGTAAACGGTATTGCAATGGTAGGAAACAAGGCATAGGGTTCATACTTTCACTAGTGCAAGTTCTATCAACAATAATAACATAATTGGATCATATAACTATCCCTCGACATGCAACAAAGAGTCACTCCAAAGCCACTAATAGCGGAGAACAAACGAAGAGATTATGGTAGGGTACGAAACCACCTCAAAGTTATTCTTTCTGTTCAATCCATCATAGAGTTCATACTAGTATAACACCTTAAGACACAAATCAACCAAAACCCTAACATCACCTAGATACTCCAATGTCACCTCAAGTATCCGTGGTCATGATTATACGATATGCGTCACACAATCTCAGATTCATCTATTCAACCAACACAAAGTACTTCAAAGAGTGCCCCAAAGTTTCTACCGGAGAGTCAAGACGAAAACATGTGCCAACCCCTATGCATAGGTTCATGGGCGGAACCCGCAAGTTGATCACCAAAACATACATCAAGTGGGTCACATGATATCCCATTGTCACCACAGGTAAGCACGGCAAGACATACATCAAGTGTTCTCAAATCCTTAAAGACTCAATCCGATAAGATAACTTCAAGAGGAAAACTCAATTCATCACAAGAGAGTAGAGGGGGAGAAACATCATAAGATCCAACTATAATAGCAAAGCTCGCGATACATCAAGATCGTGCCATAGAGAGAACACAAGAGAGAGAGAGAGATCAAACACATAGCTACTGGTACATACCCTCAGCCCCGAGGGTGACCTACTCCCTCCTCATCATGGAGAGCGCTGGGATGATGAAGATGGCCACCGGTGAGGGATTCCCCCTCCGGCAGGGTGCCGGAACGGGCTCCCAAGAGGTTTTTGGTGGCTACAGAGGCTTGCAGCGGCGGAACTCCCGATCTATCTTGTTCTTCGTTGTTTTTAGGGTATATGGGAATATATAGGTGAAAGAAGTCAGTCGGGAGAGCCACGAGGGGCCCATGAGAGTGGAGGGCGTGCCCGGGGGGTGGGCGCGCCCCCCTATCTCGTGGCCTCCTCAAAGCTTCCCTGGCTTGCACTCCAAGTTCCCTGGATTGCTTTTGTTCCAAAAATAAGTGTCCCGGAGGTTTCATTCCGTTTGGACTCCGTTTGATATTCCTTTTTTTCGAAACACTGAAATAGGCAAGAAAACAACAATATGGGTTGGGCCTCTGGTTAATAGGTTAGTCCCAAAAGTAATATAAAAGTGTATAATAAAGCCCATAAACATTCAAAACAGATAATATAATAGCATGAATGCTTCATAAATTATAGATACGTTGGAGACGTATCAGCATCCCCAAGCTTAATTCCTGCTCGTCCTCGAGTAGGTAAATGATAAAAGAAAGAATTTATGAAGCGTGAATGCTAGGAGGTGCACAAGTTTGATCAATGATAATTTCAATCACCTTTTCTAGCATGATTATATGTCATAACAGTAGTTCATCTCATAAAACTTCTCAAGATCAAGTAACAAGCTACTCACATGTTAAAGCATAGACCATAAACTTTCTTGAAAACTAGCAAACTTCATTCTCAATCATCAAACAATTACAATTCATCTTATTTTCAGGAAGGGTCTATGTCAGAGCTTTGATTTAGCAAACTAATTTACTGGGTGCAAAAGTTTCTAATTTTCAGCAGGATCAACACAACTATCACCGTAAGCTATCCTAAAGGTCTTACTTGGCACTTTATTGAAACAAAAACTATAAAATATGATTACTACAGTAGCATAATCATGTGAACACACAAAAACAGTAAGGGTAAATATTGGGTTGTCTCCCAACAAGCGCTTTTCTTTAATGCCTTTTAGCTAGGCATGATGATGACAATGATGCTCACAAAAAAGATAAGAATTGAGACATAACGGGAGCATCATGAAGCATATGACTAGCACATTTAAGTCTAACCCACTTCCTATGCATAGGGATTTTGTGAGCAAACAACTTATGGGAACAATAATCAATTAGCATAGGAAGGTAAAACAAGCATAGCTTCAAGATTTTCAACACATAGAGAGGAAACTTGATATTATTGCAATTCCTACAAGCATATGTTCCTCCCTCACAATAATTTTCAGTAGCATCATGAATGAATTCAACAATATAAGCATCACATAAAGCATTCTTTTCATGATCTACTTGCATATAAAATTTACTACTCTCCACATAAGCAAATTCCTTCTCATGAATAGTAGTGGGAGCAAACTCAACAAAATAATTGAAGGGGAACGTAGTAATTTCAAAAAATTTCCTACGCACACGCAAGATCATGGTGATGGTATAGCAACAAGAGGGGAGAGTGTTGTCCATGCACCCTCGTAGACCGTAAGCGGAAGCGTTATGACAACGCGATTGATGTAGTCGTACGTCTTCACGATCCGACCGATCCAAGCACCGAACGCACGGCACCTCCGAGTTCTGCACACGTTCAGCTCGATGACGATCCCCGGACTCCGATCCAGCAGGGTGTCGGGGATGAGTTCCGTTAGCACGACGGCATGGTGACGATGATGATGTTCTACCGACGCAGGGCTTCGCCTAAGCACCGCAACGATATGACCGAGGTGGAATATAGTGGAGGGGGGCACCGCACACGGCTAAGGAACGATCACGAAGATCAACTTGTGTGTCATGGGTGCCCCCTGCCCCCGTATATAAAGGAGAAAGGGGGAGGGGGCCGGCCAAGAGGAGGAGGCGCGCCCAAGGGGGAGAATCCTACTCCAAGTAGGATTCCCCCTTCTTTCCAAGTCCTACTAGGAGAAGGGAAGGAAGGGGAGGAGAAGGAGAAGGAAGGAGAGGGAGGAGAAGAAGGAAAGGGGGGCCGACCCCCTAGTCCAATTCGGTTTGGGCTAGGGGGGCCGCGCGCCCTACCTCCTCTCTTCCACCACTTGGCCCATGAGGCTCATTGCTTCTTCCTCGTATTCCCGTAACTCCTCGGTACCCCCGAAAATACCCGAATCACTCGGAACCTTTCTGAACTCCGAATATAGTCGTCCAATATATCGATCTTTACGTCTCGACCATTTCGAGACTCCTCGTCATGTCCCCGATCTCATCCGGGACTCTGAACTCCTTCGGTACATCAAAACTCATAAACTCATAATAAAACTGTCATCGTAACGTTAAGCGTGTGGACCCTACGGGTTCGAGAACTATGTAGACATGACCTAGAACTATTCTCAGTCTATAACCAATAGCGGAACCTGGATGCCCATATTGCTTCCTACATATTCTACGAAGATCTTTATCGGTCAAACCGCATAACAACATACGTTGTTCCCTTTGTCATCGGTATGTTACTTGCCCGAGATTCGATCGTCGGTATCCAATACCTAGTTCAATCTCGTTACCGACAAGTCTTTTTACTCGTTCCGTAATACTTCATCCCGTAACTAACTCATTAGTTACAATGCTTGCAAGGCTTAAGTGATGTGTATTACCGAGAGGGCCCAGAGATACCTCTCCGACAATCGGAGTGACAAAACCTAATCTCGAATTACGCCAACCCAACATGTACCTTCGGAGACACCTGTAGAGCACCTTTATAATCACCCAGTTACATTGTGACGTTTGGTAGCACACAAAGTGTTCCTCCGGTAAACGGGAGTTGCATAATCTCATAGTCATAGGAACATGTATAAGTCATGAAGAAAGCAATAGCAACATACTAAATGATCAAGTGCTAAGCTAACGGAATGGGTCAAGTCAATCACATCATTCTCCTAATGATGTGATCTCGTTAATCAAATGACAACTCATGTCTATGGTTAGGAAACATAACCATCTTTAATTAACGAGCTAGTCAAGTAGAGGCATACTAGTGACACTCTGTTTGTCTATGTATTCACACATGTATTATGTTTCCGGTTAATACAATTCTAGCATGAATAATAAACATTTATCATTAAATAAGGAAATAAATAATAACTTTATTATTGCCTCTAGGGCATATTTCCTTCAGTCTCCCACTTGCACTAGAGTCAATAATCTAGTTCACATCACCATGTGATTTAACACCACTAGTTCACATCACCATGTGATTAACACCCATAGTTCACATCATCATGTGATCAACACCCAAAGGGTTTACTAGAGTCAATAATCTAGTTCACATCACTATGTGATTAACACCCAAAGAGTACTAAGGTATGATCATGTTTTGCTTGTGAGAGAAGTTTAGTCAACGGGTCTATCACATTCAGAGCCGTATGTATTTTGCAAATATTCTATGTCTACAATGCTCTGCACGGAACTGCTCTAGCTAATTGCTCCCACTTTCAATATGTATCCAGATTAAGACTTAGAGTCATCTGGATCAGTGCCAAAACTTGTATCCACGTAACCCTTTACGACGAACCTTTTGTCACCTCCATAATCGAGAAACATATCCTTATTCCACTAAGGATAATTTTGACCAATGTCCAGTGATCTACTCCTAGATCACTATTGCACTCCCTTGCCAAACCAGGGCAGAGTATACAATAGGTCTGGTCCATAGCATGGCATACTTTTATAGAACCTATGACTGAAGCATAGGGAATGACTTTCATTCTCTTTCTATTTTCTGCTGTGGTTAGGATTTGAGTCTTACTCAATTTCACACCTTGTAACACAGCAAGAAACTCTTTCTTTGACTGTTCCATTTTGAACTACTTCAAAATCTTGTCAAGGTATGTACTCATTGAAAATCTTATCAAGCATCTTGATCTATCTCAATAGATCTTGATGCTCAATATGTAAATAGCTTTACTGAGGTCTTTATTTTAAAGAACTCCTTTCAAACACTCCTTTATGCTTTGCAGAATAATTCTACATTATCTCCGATCAACAATATGTCATTCACATATACTTATCAGAAATGTTGTAGTGCTCCCACTCACTTTCTTGTAAATACAGGCTTCACCGTAAGTCTGTACAAAACTATATGATTTGATCAACTCATCAAAGCGTATATTCCAACTCCGAGATGCTTGCACCAGTCCATAGATGGATCGCTGGAGCATGCACATTTTGTTAGTACCTTTAGGATTGACAAAACCTTCTGGTTGCATCATATACAACTCTTCTTTGATAAAACCATTAAGGAATGCAGTTTTGACATCCATTTGCCAGATTTCATATATTGTGGCAATTGCTAACATGATTCGGACAGACTTAAGCATCGCTACAGTTGAGAAAATCTCATTGTAGTCAACACCTTGAACTTGTCAAAAACCTTTTTGCGACAAGTCGAGCTTTGTAGATAGTAACACTACTATCAACATCTGTCTTCCTCTTGAAGATCCATTTATTCTTAATGACTCACTGATCATTGGGCAAGTCAATCAAAGTCCACACTTTGTTCTCATACATGAATCCTATCTCAGATTTCATGGCCTCAAGCCATTTCGCGGAATCTGGGCTCATCATCGCTTCCTCATAGTTCGTAGGTTTATCATGGTCTAGTAACATGACTTTCAGAATAGGATTACCGTACCACTCTGGTGCGGACCATACTCTGGAAGACCTACAAGGTTCTGTAGTAACTTGATCTGAAGTTTCATGATCATCATCTTTAGCTTCCTCACTAATTGGTGTAGGAATCACTGGAACTGATTTTAGTGATGAACTATTTTCCAATTCGGGAGAAGGTACAGTTACCTCATCAAGTTCTACTTTCCTCCCACTCACTTCTTTCGAGAGAAACTCCTTGTCTAGAAAGGATCCGAATTTAGCAACGAAAATCTTGCCCTCAGATCTGTGATAGAAGGTGTACCCAACAGTTTCTTTTGGGTATCCTATGAAGACGCACTTCTCCGATTTGGGTTTGAGCTTATCAAGTTAAAAACCTTTTTCATATAAGCATCGCAACTCCAAACTTTAAGAAACGACAGCTTAGGTTTACTGCTAAACCATAGTTCATACGGTGTCGTTTCAACGGATTTAGATGGTGCCCTATTACACGTGAATGCAGCTGTCTCTAATGCATAACCCCAAAACGATAGTGGTAAACTGATAAGATACATCATAGATCGTACCATATCTAGTAAAGTACGATTACGATGTTCGGACACACCATAACATTGTGGTGTTCCAGGTGGCGTGAGCTGTGAAACTATTCCACATTGTTTTATATGAAGGCCAAACTCATAACTCAAATATTCTCCTCCACGATCAAATCGTAGAAACTTTATTTTCTTGTTACGATGATTTTCCACTTCACTCTGAAATACTTTGAACTTTTCAAACGTTTCAGACTTGTGTTTCATTAAGTAGATATACCCATATCTGCTCAAATCATCTGTGAAGGTGAGAAAATAACGATATCCGCCACGAGCTTCAACATTCATCGGACCACATACATCTGTATGTATGATTTCCAACAAATCTATTGCTCTCTCCATAGTACCGGAGAATGGTGTTTTAGTCATCTTGCCCATGAGGCACGGTTTGCAAGTATCAAATGTTTCATAACCAAGTGATTCCAAAAATCCATCTTTATGGAGTTTCTTCATGCGCTTTACACCGATATGACCCAAACGACAGTGCCACAAATAAGTTGCACTATCATTATTAACTCTGCATCTTTTGGCATCAATATTATGAATATGTGTATCACTACGATCGAGATCCAACAAACTATTTTCATTGGGTGTATGACCATTGAAGGTTTTATTCATGTAAACAGAACAACAATTATTCTCTGATTTTAAATGAATAACCGTATTGCAATAAACATGATCAAATCATATTCATGCTCAACGCAAACGCCAAATAACATTTATTTAGGTTTAACACTAATCCCAAAAGTATAGGGAGTGTGCGATGATGATCATATCAATCTTGGAACTACATCCAACACTCATCATCACTTCCCCTTCAACTAGTCTCTGTTTATTCTGTAACTCCTGTTTCGAGTTACTAATCTTAGCAACCGAACAAGTATCAAATACTCAGGGGCCACTTATAAACACTAGTAAGGCACACATCAAACACATGTATATCAAATATACCCTTGTTCACTTTGCCATCCTTCTTATCCACCATATATTTAGGGCATTTCCGCTTCCAGTGACCATTTCCTTTGCAGTGTAAGCACTTAGTTTCAGGCTATGGTCCAGCTTTGGGCTTCTTCGCAGGAGTGACAACTTGCTTGTCTTTCCACTTGAAGTTCCCTTTTATTTCCCTTTGCCCTTATCTTGAAACTAGTGGTATTGTCAATCATCAACACTTGATGCTCTTTCTTGATTTCTACCTTCGTTGATTTCAACATCACGAAGAGCTTGGGAATCGTTTACGTCATCCCTTGCATACTATAGTTCATCACGAAGTTCTAGTAACTTGGTGATGGTGACTAGAGAATTCTGTCAATCACTATCTTATCTGGAAGATTAACTCCCACTTGATTCAAGCGATTGAAGTACCCAGACAATCTAAGCACATGCTCACTAGTTGAGCGATTCTCCTCCATCTTTTAGCTATAGAACTTGTTGGAGACTTCATATATCTCAACTCGGGTATTTGCTTGAAATATTAACTTCAACTCCTGGAACATCTCATATGGTCCATGACGCTCAAAATGTCTTTGAAGTCCCGATTCTAAGCCGTTTAAGCATGGTGCACTAAACTATCAAGTAGTCATCCTTTTGAGCTAGCCAAACGTTCATAACGTCTGCATCTGCTCCTGCAATAGGTTTGTCACCTAGCGGTGCATTAAGGACATAATTCTTCTGTGCAGCAATGAGGATAAACCTCAGATCACGGATCCAATCCGCATCATTGCTACTAACATCTTTCAACATAATTTTCTCTAGGAACATATCAAAATAAACATATGAAAGCAACAACGCGAGCTATTTATCTACAACATAATTTGCAAAATACTACCAGGACTAAGTTCATGATAAATTTAAGTTCAATTAATCATATTACTTAAGAACTCCCACTTAGACAGACATCTCTCTAGTCATCTAAGTGATCACGTGATCCAAATCAACTAAACCATATCCGATCATCACGTGAGATGGAGTAGTTTTCAATGGTGAACATCACTATGTTGATCATATCTACTATATGATTCACGCTCGACCTTTCGGTCTCCGTGTTCCGAGGCCATATCTGCATATGCTAGGCTCGTCAAGTTTAACCCGAGTATTCTGCATGTGCAAAACTGGCTTGCACCCATTGTAGATGGACGTAGAGCTTATCACACCCGATCATCACGTGGTGTCTGGGAACGACGAACTTTGGCAACGGTGCATACTCAGCGAGAACACTTCTTGATAATTTTAGTGAGAGATCATCTTAAAATGCTACCGTCAATCAAAGCAAGATAAGATGCATAAAGGATAAACATCACATGCAATCAATATAAGTGATATGATATGGCCATCATCATCTTGTGCTTGTGATCTCCATCTACGAAGCACCATCATGATCACCATCGTCACCGGCGCGACACCTTGATCTCCATCGTAGCATTGTTGTCGTTTACGCCATCTATTGCTTCTACGACTATCGCTACCGCTTAGTGATAAAGTAAAGCAATTACAGGGCGTTTGCATTTCATACAATAAAGCGACAACCATATGGCTCCTGCCAGTTGCCGATAACTTCGGTTACAAAACATGATCATCTCATACAATAAAATATAGCATCATGTCTTGGCCATATCACATCACAACATGCCCTGCAAAAACAAGTTAGACGTCCTCTACTTTGTTGTTGCAAGTTTTACGTGGCTGCTACGGGCTTAAGCAAGAACCAATCTCACCTACGCATCAAAACCACAACGATAGTTTGTCAAGTTGATGTTGTTTTAACCTTCGCAAGGACCGGGCGTAGCCACACTCGGTTCAACTAAAGTTGAAGAAACTGACACCCGATAGTCACCTGTGTGCAAAGCACGGCAGTAAAACCAGTCTCGCGTAAGCGTACGCGTAATGTCGGTCTGGGCCGCTTCATCCAACAATACCGCCGAACCAAAGTATGACATGCTGGTAAGCAGTATGACTTATATCGCCCACAAGTCACTTGTGTTCTACTCGTGCATATAACATCAAACCATAAAACCTAGGCTCGGATGCCACTGTTGGGGAACGTAGTAATTTCAAAAAATTTCCTACGCACACGCAAGATCATGGTGATGGTATAGCAACGTGAGGGGAGAGTGTTGTCCACGTACCCTCGTAGACCGTAAGTGGAAGCGTTATGACAATGCGGTTGATGTAGTCGTACGTCTTCATGATCCGACCGATCCAAGCACCGAACGTACGGCACCTCCGAGTTCTGCACACGTTCAGCTCGATGACGATCCCTGGACTCCGATCCAGCAGGGTGTTGGGGATGAGTTCCGTCAGCACGACGGCATGGTGACGATGATGATGTTCTACCGACGTAGGGCTTCGCCTAAGCACCGCAACGATATGACCGAGGTGGAATATAGTGGAAGGGGGCACCGCACACGGCTAAGGAACGATCACGAAGATCAACTTGTGTGTCATGGGGTGCCACCCTGCCCCCGTATATAAAGGAGAAAGGGGGAGGGGGCCGGCCAAGAGGAGGAGGCGCGCCCAAGGGGGAGAATCCTACTCCAAGTAGGATTCCCCCTTCTTTCCAAGTCCTACTAGGAGAAGGGAAGGAAGGGGAGGAGAAGGAGAAGGAAGGAGAGGGAGGAGAAGAAGGAAAGGGGGGCCGGCCCCCTAGTCCAATTCGGTTTGGGCTAGGGGGGCCGCGCGCCCTACCTCCTCTCTTCCACCACTTGGCCCATGAGGCCCATTGCTTCTTCCTCGTATTCCCGTAACTCCCCGGTACCCCCGAAAATACCCGAATCACTCGGAACCTTTCTGAACTCCGAATATAGTCGTCCAATATATCGATCTTTACGTATCAACCATTTCGAGACTCCCCGTCATGTCCCCGATCTCATCCGGGACTCCGAACTCCTTCGGTACATCAAAACTCATAAACTCATAATAAAAGTGTCATCGTAACGTTAAGCGTGCGGACCCTATGGGTTCGAGAACTATGTAGACATGACCTAGAACTATTTTCGGTCAATAACCAATAGCGGAACCTGGATGCCCATATTGCTTCCTACATATTCTACGAAGATTTTTATCGGTCAAACCGCATAACAACATACGTTGTTCCCTTTGTCATCGGTATGTTACTTGCCCGAGATTTGATCGTCGGTATCCAATACCTAGTTCAATCTCGTTACCGGCAAGTCTCTTTACTCGTTCCGTAATACTTCATCTCGTAACTAACTCATTAGTTACAATGCTTGCAAGGCTTAAGTGATGTGTATTACCGAGAGGGCCCAGAGATACCTCTCCGACAATCGGAGTGACAAAACCTAATGTCGAATTACGCCAACCCAACATGTACCTTCGGAGACACCTGTAGAGCACCTTTATAATCACCCAGTTACGTTGTGACATTTGGTAGCACACAAAGTGTTCCTCAGTAAACGGGAGTTGCATAATCTCATAGTCATAGGAACATTGTATAAGTCATGAAGAAAGCAATAGCAACATACTAAACGATCAAGTGCTAAGCTAACGGAATGGGTCAAGTCAATCACATCATTCTCCTAATGATGTGATCTCGTTAATCAAATGACAACTCATGTCTATGGTTAGGAAACACAACCATCTTTAATTAACGAGCTAGTCAAGTAGAGGCATACTAGTGACACTCTGTTTGTCTATGTATTCACACATGTATTATGTTTCCGGTTAATACAATTCTAGCATGAATCATAAACATTTATCATGAAATAAGGAAATAAATAATAACTTTATTATTGCCTCTAGGGCATATTTCCTTCAATAATCATCATGTGAGGCATAATCCAATTGAAAACTAAAATCATAAGGACAAGTTTCATGGTTATCATTATTCTTAATAGCATACAAGTCATCACAATAATCAGCATAGATAGCAACTTTGTTCTCATAATCAATTGGAACCTCTTCCGAAATAGTGGATTCATCACTAAATAAAGTCATGACCTCTCCAAATCCACTTTCATAATTATCACAATAATATTCAACATCCTCCAAAATAGTGGGATCATTACTTCCTAAAGTTGACACTCTTCCAAACCCACTTTCATCAATATAATCATCATAAATAGGAGGCATGCTTTCATCATAATAAATTTGCTCATCAAAACTTGGGGAACAAAAAATATCATCTTCATCAAACATAGCTTCCCCAAGCTTGTGGCTTTGCATATCATTAGCATCATAGATATTCAAGGAATTCATACTAACAACATTTCAATCATACTCATCATACAAAGATCTAGTACCAAGCATTTTAATGCATTCTTCTTCTAGCAATTGAGCACAATTTTCATTTCCATCATTCTCACGAAAGATATTAAAAAGATGAAGCGTATGAGACAAACTCAATTCCATTTTTTTGTAGTTTTCTTTTATAGGCTAAACTAGTGATAAAACAAGAAACAAAAAGATTTGATTGCAAGATCTAAAGATATACCTTCAAGCACTCACCTCCCCGGCAACGGCGCCAGAAAAGAGCTTGATGTCTACTACACAATCTTCTTCTTGTAGACGTTGTTGGGCCTCCAAAGTGCAGAGGTTTGTAGGACAGTAGCAAATTTCCCTCAAGTGGATGACCTAAGGTTTATCAATCCGTGGGAGGCGTAGGATGAAGATGGTCTCTCTCAAACAACCCTGCAACCAAATAAAAAAGAGTCTCTTGTGTCCCCAACACACCCAATACAACGGTAAATTGTAAAGGTGCACTAGTTCGGAGAAGAGATGGTGATACAAGTGCAATATGGATGGTAGATATAGGTTTTTGTAATCTGAAAATATTAAAACAGCAAGGTAGCAAGCAATAAAAGTGAGCGTAAATGGTATTGCAATGGTAGGAAACAAGGCATAGGGTTCATACTTTCACTAGTGCAAGTTCTCTCAACAATAATAACATAATTGGATCATATAACTATCCCTCAACATGCAACAAAGAGTCAATCCAAAGCCACTAATAGCGGAGAACAAACGAAGAGATTATGGTAGGGTATGAAACCACATCAAAGTTATTCTTTTTGTTCAATCCATCATAGAGTTCATACTAGAATAACACCTTAAGACACAAATCAACCAAAACCCTAATGTCACCTAGATACTCCAATGTCACCTCAAGTATCCGTGGGCATGATTATACGATATGTGTCACACGATCTCAAATTCATCTATTCAACCAACACAAAGTACTTCAAAGGGTGCCCCAAAGTTTCTACCGGAGAGTCAAGACGAAAATGTGTGCCAACCCCTATGCATAGGTTCATGGGCGGAACCCGAAGTTGATCACCAAAACATACATCAAGTGGGTCACCTGATAACCCATTGTCACCACAGATAAGCACGGCAAGACATACATCAAGTGTTCTCAAATCCTTAAAGACTCAATCAGATAAGATAACTTCAAGAGGAAAACTCAATTCATCACAAGAGAGTAGAGGGGGAGAAACATCATAAGATCCAACTATAATAGCAAAGCTCGCGATACATCAAGATCGTGCCATAGAGAGAACATGAGAGAGAGAGAGAGAGATCAAACACATAGCTACTAGTACATACCCTCAGCCCCGAGGGTGAACTACTCCCTCCTCGTCATGGAGAGCGTCGGGATGATGAAGATGGCCACCGGTGAGGGATTCCCCCTCCGGCAGGGTGCCGGAACGGGCTCCCGAGAGGTTTTTGGTGGCTACAGAGGCTTGTGGCGGCGGAACTCC
This sequence comes from Triticum aestivum, assembly GCF_018294505.1. Taxonomy (NCBI): domain Eukaryota; kingdom Viridiplantae; phylum Streptophyta; class Magnoliopsida; order Poales; family Poaceae; genus Triticum; species Triticum aestivum. The sequence goes on from NC_057810.1 coordinate 235,333,366, forward strand.
CGATCTATCTTATTCTTCGATGTTTTTAGGGTATACGGGAATATATAGGCGAAAGAAGTCGGTCGGGAGAGCCACGAGGGGCCCACGGGAGTGGAGGGCGCGCCCGGGGGGGGTGGGCGCGCCCCCCTATCTTGTGGCCTCCTTGAAGCTTTCCTGGCTTGCACTCCAAGTTCCCTGGATTGCTTCTGTTCCAAAAATAAGTTTCCCGAAGGTTTCATTCCATTTGGACTCCGTTTGATATTCCTTTTCTTCGAAACACTGAAATAGGCAAGAAAACAGCAATATGGGTTGGGCCTCCGATTAATAGGTTTGTCCTAAATGTAATATAAAAGTGTATAATAAGCCCATAAACATTCAAAACCGATAATATAATAGCATGAATGCTTCATAAATTATAGATACATTGGAGACGTGTCAGTCTTATCCTGATCCTCTTTTGACACAGGTATTTGAGAGAAACCAGAATAACCATCTAGAAAGCAAAAATGTGTATGTTTGGATAATCTTTCTAGCATTTGATCAATAAAAGGTAAAGGGTAATGATCTTTTCTAGTAGCTTTATTTAATTTGCAGAAATCAATTACCATTCTATAACCTGTAATAATTCTTTGTGGGATTAATTTGTCTTTATCATTAGGAACAACAGTAATACCTCCCTTCTTAGGGACACAATGGACGGGACTTACCCACTGACTATCAGCAATAGGATAAATTATACCTGCCTCCAAAAGCTTTAGTATTTCATTTCTTACCACGTCTTTCATCTTAGGGTTAACCATCGCTGGTGATCAGCAACTGGTTTAGCGTCTTTCTCCAATTTTATTTTGTGCTGGCATAGAGTGGGTCTAACGCCCTTAAGATCATCAAGAGTATATCCAATAGCAGCACGGTGCTTCTTCAGAGTTTTCAATAATTTCTCTTCTTCCTGCTTTGGAAGGTTAGCACTAATAATAACATGATATATCTTCTTTTCATCAAGATAAGCATATTTGAGAGTATCAGGTAAAGGTTTAAGCTCAAACACGAGAACACCCTTGTGTGGATGAGGATCCCCTATGATTTCAACAGGCAAGTTGTGTTTCAAAATAGGTCCCTATTTAAAGAATACTTCATCTATTTCCCTTTTTTCATTCATAAATATATCATTTTTATGGTCTAGCAAATATTGTTCTAAAGGATCATTAGCAGGCACGGCAATAGAAGCAAGACCAATAATTTCATCTTTACTAGGCAATTCTTTATCATGGGGTTGTCTACGGAATTTAGCAAAATTAAAGTCATGAGACATATCCCCCTAATCCAACAGTAACAATATCCTTTTCGCAGTCTATCTTAGCATTAACAGTATTCAAGAAGGGTCTACCAAATATAACGGGACAAAAATCATCTTGTGGGGAATCAAGAACAAGAAAATCTGTAGGATATTTAATTTTCCCACACAAGACTTCTGTCATGGTACTAAGACTGACAGTAGAATGGGGGGTAGGTATGGAGAGGCAAGATCCTAGCTATGGAGTAGTTGTATACGCAAGGGATTTATGAGTTCAGGCCCTTCTCGGAGGAAGTAACAGCCCTACGTCTCGGAGCCCGGAGGCGGTCGACTGGATTATATGTGTATGAGTTACAGGGGTGCGAACCCTTTACACTTAGGAGGGGGTGGCTTATATAGTGTCTTCCCGACCCCTCCGGCCCTCAGTTATGCAGGGTTTAAAGTACATAAAGGATTGGAGTTACTGGTAACGCCCTACATAAAGTGTCATCATGGCCATAAAGACTACTTAATTACAGACCGTTTGGATACAGAGTGGCTCTTGATCTCCTGGTGGTCGAGTGAGTCTTCATGGTCGAGTGTCTTCGAGTCCGTCGAGTGGAATCCCTCTTGGTCGACTGGAAGGCAGCTTCTTCTGAAGATGTCCTTGGGGAGGGTACTTTGGACAGGTCCTTGACCCTACCCTAGGTACATGACTTCATCATTAGCCCCCGAATGGATCGAGGTTTGAGTGAGGAAGGAGTTGATAATTTTTCCGACCTGTTTTTGTGTTCTAAGTATGTCTCATCCTGGATCAATGACCTTTTTTAACGATGGCATCAACTTTTCTTTCAGTCGCCTTGATCCATTCTTTTCCTCTGTCGAGTGAACCTTTGAACTTGGTGAACTTCTGAGTGACGGATTCTAGGAAATCTACCGTCTGACAGGTTGCTCTGCTATTAGCGGATTTTGTGGGATCCGAATTTTGGGAAGCGCGCGAAGCGGGGAGGACCGCAGTACTCGGATGGGATAAGGCAAAGACGCCTCAATTTCTACGCCGGCTTTTTCGCCACGTATCACGCGCGCGACTGTTTCGGGATTTGGCAGGACCGCCCGGGCCTACCTGTCAGCCACTCGGAAGCGTCCCTATATAAGGTGTCGGGCGAGGGTTTTTGAACAGTGCGTCTCCATTCCCCTCTCCATCTTCCTCACCCCCGCCTGCTGCGCCCGCTTTTGCCTCCGCCCATCCACTCCTCGCGCGCCTCGCCGGCGACGATGGTGAAGGAGAAGACAGCGGCCTTGGAGCGAGCGAAGAAGGCAATGGCGACGGCGAAAGCAAAGGGAAGAGCGACCAGTCGGGGTGGATCTTCGTCGAGGTCCCGCCTGCCGCAAGGTTGGGTCCAAGGAGATTGGATCCGCTCGACCATCACCCAGGCGGATCTCGACGATCTGGCCAATGAGGGACTGATCTCTCATGGGTTAGCAAGACTTCCGGGGACCGAGTGGCAATCGCAGCCACTGGAGGGTGAGTGTGTTCTCTTAGCCACTCATGTAGATCGCGGATTCTCCCTGCCACCGAGTCTTTTCTTCCGAGGGTTTCTGAACTTCTTTGGGGCGCAACTCCACCATTTCACTCCCAATTCCATTGCCTACCTCGTCGCTTGTGTGTCTCTGTGCGAAAACTTCCTGGGTTGTCGACCGCATTGGGGTCTCTTTAAGCACATATTCACTTGTCGCTCTTAGACGGTGAAAAAGGCGAGTCCGGATGATGAGAGGACTAAAGTAATCCAGATGTGTGGGGGTCTTGGAATCCAAGTGAGGAGTAAGAGCGCTTTTCCAGCCATGACCCTTCCCGAGTCGGTTAGAGGGTGGCAGTCGACCTGGTTCTACTGCCAAGACGAGTCGACGCTGGGGCAGTCGACTGGTCTCCCCCCGTTCTCCATGGACCGAGTGAACAAGCCGTCTTCTCTGAATGTGCTCCCGGAGGAGAAGGCTTAGGTTAAAATGTTGATGGAGCGTGTAGTCCAACTCATTCGGGACGGAGTGACTGGCATGGACCTTCTGGAGGTTTTCCTTCGACGGCGTATTCAACCGCTCCAATACCGAGGCCACCCGATGTGGCTGTACTGCGGCACCGAAGATACCACTCGGGTCCATCCAGAGGCGGTCAACGACGCCACACTGGAGAGGTGGATGGCTGCCATCACAGGGAATAAGGATAACCCTCGAGGGGCTAGGAGGATCCCACCACTCGACCATACCTACCAACCGGACACGGTATGACCACTTATCCCCGGTTGTGATCTTGTTTTATTCATTCTGTTTCACTGCAAATTGGTCGATTGACCTTTATCTTGTTTTGTTGTCTGTCAGGCCACCACTGAGTTGTACTCGATGCCCAATGGAGCGCAAGCGCCGACTGAGGAGGAGGAAGGAAGTGGGGGCGAAAGCCCGGAGGAGTGGGACTCGGATGCTAATGACGACGATGAAGATGATGACTCTGATGAGGAGGAAGAGGAGGAGGAGGAGGAAGTTGCACCTCCCCGTTCGGAAAGACGCTCGAAGCTTGTCCATGATCATGCAACCGAGCGTGGTAAGGGGGTTGCGCCCGCGGCATAGTCGACCAAGCGTCCTCAGATGTCTTCTCCGGCGCCGACTGGGAAAGCTCTGAAGCAATCTCGAGTGGCGCCGTCGAAGCCGATGAAGGTCTTGCCGAAGATGAAGATGGTGATCCCCACTATCTCAAGGTAATGGTGTAACTTGAGTTTTCTTGTTTCACATGAATTTATTCTTGGCTGATTCGTGAGCTGACCGACTAATTTCTGGAATTGCAGTGCTGCTACTTCTGACACCTCGACCAGACCTGAAGATCACGAGATGGAAGATGCTATCACTTCAAAACCTGGTATGACTTTTGTAGTTCCGTCTTCAGTCGGTTGGCTCTTTATCTTTAATTTTGACTCTTTTCTGCAGCTCCATCTAACGTCGTTATTGACCTTCCTGACGACGATGACAAGGAACCACTGAGGCAGAGGAGGAGCAGGAAAGCTTCTGCTGGCAAGGCGACTCAGGACGTGTCGGCACCCGAGACGTTGGTTGTGGAGGGGGACAACATCACTCGGCCTACCGTATCCTTTGCGGTGCCGCTGACGAGTGCTGCTCAGCCTTCACTTTTCTTGACCCACCACGTCCCAAAAGACCAAGCCAGTGCTGCTAAAGAAGCAATACGCCAGGCAGGGGTCATGATGGATCAAGTGAAGGCAATCGGAGACGCCAGTCAGGCGGCTTATGACGCCAGTTCAGCTCTTCAGAGCAATGTTCAGGTCAGTCGGTCACCGCCTATTCTGTTAGGATATGATATCTGAAAATCCTTCTTTCTGAAAATCTTAGTATCTGTCGTACACCCACTAGGTGCGCCGATTGAAATTCCGGATTAGTGGGGGCACGCTGGGTGCACCCACTGGGTGTAGTCCCCAAGGCTGTGGTGGACTGCTGGCAGTCGACCATAGTCTTTATGTCTTAAGCTTTTTCTTTACTCGATCAGGTCGAATGGATTCATAGACCAATGGGGGCATGCTGAGCGCACCCACTGGGTGTAGTCCCCGAGACTGTGGTCGACTGCTGGCAGTCAACTACAGTCTGAAGAACATCTCTCTCTCTTTTTTTTTGGGCTATTTGTTGGTCGACTGATCGACTCTAACTGATAGAACTAGTGGGGGCACACTGAGTGCACCCACTGGGTGTAGTCCCCGAGACTATGGTCGAATGTTTATATTCGGCTGTAGTCTTAGAAATGCTATGATTTTTCCTTAATCACTCGGAAGTGAACTGTTTTTGACATCTGTCGATTGGTTTTTCGCAGAAATCTTGCGAGCTTGCGGCTCGTTACACTGAGTTGGAGAACAATCAAATCCAGCTCGAGCTTGATCTGAAACTCGTCCAGGAGAACTTCACGAAGTCAAAGGAGGAGGCAAAAGGTATGTTTGGTGAGAATCTCGACGACTGCTTTTGTCTCCTGCCCATTTCTGAGTCTGATCTCACTGTGACTTTGCAGACAAACTGAGGGATGCTTTGAAGAAGAAAGACCTTGACTTGGCTGAGATGCAGAAAGTGGCTTTACAGAAGACCAAGCTCGCAGATGAGAAGCTGGCTTCAATCACCAAGCTTGAAGAGGAAAATACCAATCTGAAAGCTGCTCTTGATGCGGCCAACAAGGAGGTCAATCGACTGAAGAGTGACAAGATTGCCTTGAATGACAAGGCCAGTGAGTTGGTGGGAAAGAAGAATGATCTGGAGGCTTATCTGGGAGGACTCGCCAAGAAGCTATTCCTCATGCTTGAAGGTAACCTTTTGTACCAAATAGACATTTTAACTATGATCTTGCCATCAGACTACTGTCTTTACTTTGGTGTTGTGCTTGCAGAGTTCTGCCAGAACTTTGAAGAGGAAACTGGTCAACTGGAAACGAACCTAGATCCCATCAATTCCCCTGTGAAGGACGAAGTCGCCATGAATGTGCTCCGACTTGAATCTCGCGTTGCTGCTGTTGTCGACTATCTCGCAAGGCTGAAGGTCGCAACTTCTCGCATCGACACAACACTCTGGCCAGGAGAGACGCTTCAGAACGACCTCGAGTCTCTGATGACTCGACTGAACGATGTTCCAAGTCGAGTGCAAGAATGGAAGAAGTCCTCTGCCAGGTGTGGTGCGGATGTTGCTCTGTCTCTGGCCCGTGTTCACTGCAAGGAAGCGCGAGAGGACAAGCTGGCGGCCCTCAAGGTGGCCAATACCAAGAAACATGATTTCCGATCTTTCATGGAGACCTTCATCGCTGCTGCCACTCGGATTGTAGATGGAATCGACCTGGACGAATTTGTTGCGCCTTCCAGCCCTCCGCAGGAGGGGTAAAAAACTTCTATGCTTGATACTTTAAATTTGCCTCGGTATGCCGAGTGATTTTTGTAACCGATAAATCTTAACGGGCTTAGCGCCTGAGCATTTTCGGTTTCGTAAGATGTTATCTGAACTTGAATTCGACGTTGAATATGTTGGCATCTGGTTTGAAGTGTCTTTTGCAGGCTAGGATGAAGCACTTATTGCAATGGACTTGCTCCTCAACGTACTTAGGCGAGCACTGGGCTGCAGCTAAGCCCCCGAGTGGGAGGTCTGCTCTCCACTCGGTAGGATTTTCAAAAACTTAGGCGAGCGTTGGGCTGCAGCTAAGCCCCCGAGTGGGAGGTCTGCTCTCCACTCGGTAGGATTTTCAAAAACTTAGGCGAGCGCTGGGCTGCAGCTAAGCCCCCGAGTGGGAGGTCTGCTCTCCACTCGGTAGGATTTTCAAAAGCTTAGGCGAGCACTGGGCTGCAGCTAAGCCCCCGAGTGGGAGGTCTGCTCTCCACTCGGTAGGATTTTCAAAAACTTAGGCGAGCATTGGGCTGTAGCTAAGCCCCCGAGTGGGAGGTCTGCTCTTCACTCGGTAGGATTTTCAAAAACTTAGGCGAGCACTGGGCTGCAGCTAAGCCCCCGAGTGGGAGGTCTGCTCTTCACTCGGTAGGATTTTCAAAAACTTAAGCGAGCACTGGGCTGCAGCTAAGCCCCCGAGTGGGAGGTTTCCACTCGGTAGGATGTTTGCGGCGTTTCTCCGAGGAAGAAGGCATCAATCGACCTGCACCTCGTCTTCCTTGCGGAGCGCACATTATACTTGTGGCGTAGCTCGGAAGGAGAAGTGGCAGTCAACCTGTACCTCGTCCTCCGTGCGGAGAGCACATTATACTTGTGGCATAGCTCGGAAGAAGAGGGTAGCAGTCGATCTGCACCTCATCTTCCTTGCGGAGCGCATGTTATACTTGTACTTAGGCGAGCGCTATGCTGCAGCTAAGCCCCCGAGTGAGAGGCTGGCTAACCACTTGGTAGGATTTTATTAAAACTTAGGCGAGTACTTGGACTGCAGCTAAGCCTCCGAGTGGGAGGCTGGCTCACCACTCGGTAGGATTTTATTAACACTTAGGCGAGTACTTGGACTGCAGCTAAGCCTCCAAGTGGGAGGCTGGCTCACCACTCGGTAGGATTTTATTAAAACTTAGGTGAGTACTTGGACTGCAGCTAAGCCTCCGAGTGGGAGGCTGGCTCACCACTCGGTAGGATTTTATTAAAACGTAGGCGAGTACTTGGACTGCAGCTAAGCCTCCGAGTGGGAGGCTGGCTCACCACTCGGTAGGATTTGTTTGAAACTTAGGCGAAACGGATTCGCGGCTAAGCCTCCGAGTGAAAGGCTGGCTCATCACTCGGTAGGATTTTTACAAACTTAGGCGAAACGGATTCGCAACTAAGCCACCCACTGGGGGAGGGGTTTATTGAACAAACAAAAGTGATAACAATCACTGGGAAAATTATAACACTATTGTCTTTTGAAAAATGAACTACAGAAGTGCTTTTATTACATTTCCGAGTGGCTACTTAAGTGTAAAAGGGGCGGAGCAGCTCCGCGTTCCAAGCTCGGGGCTCGTCAATCTTGTACTCGACGTTGTAAAGACGGTACGCTCTATTGTGGAGAACCTTGGTGACGATGAAGGGACCTTCCCAGGAAGGAGCGAGCTTGTGTGGTTTCTGTTGATCCACTCGGAGAACCAAATCTCCTTCCTGGAAGGCTCGACTCTTCACGTTTTTGGCGTGGAAGCGACGCAAGTCCTGTTGGTAAATGGTCGACCGGATCAGAGCCATATCCCTTTCTTCCTCTAGAAGGTCGACTGCATCCTGCCGTGCTTGTTCAGCTTCAGCTTCGGTGTAGAGCTCGACTCGGGGAGCGTTGTGAAGCAGGTCACTCGGCAAGACCGCTTCAGCTCCATAGACCAAGAAGAACGGAGTTCTCCCAGTCGACCGATTAGGCATGGTTCTTAATCCCCAAAGTACTGACGGAAGTTCGTCGACCCATGCACCAGTTGCATGCTTGAGATCACGCATCAATCGGGGTTTCAACCCTTTGAGAATCAAGCTGTTGGCTCGTTTTGCCTGTCCATTCGACTGAGGATGAGCGACTGAAGCATAGTCAACTCGTGTGCCTTGAGATGTGCAGAACGCTCTGAATTCTTCGGAATTGAAGTTTGACCCGTTGTCAGTGATGATGCTGTGTGGGACTCCATATCTGAATATCAACTCTCTGATGAAGCTGACAGCAGTGCCGGCATCAAGGTTCTTGATGGGTTTAGCCTCAATCCACTTGGTGAACTTGTCGACTGCTACCAGCACATGTGTGAAACCGCTTCTGCCTGTTCTCAATGGTCCAACCATATCCAGCCCCCATACCGCGAAGGGCCAGACGAGTGATATGGTCTTTAAAGCTGAGGCGGGCTTGTGTGACATATTGGAGTAAAATTGACATCCCTCACACTTGTCGACTATCTCCTTTGCCATTTCATTCGCTCTTAGCCAGTAAAATCCGGCTCGGTATGCTTTGGCTATGATGGTCCGAGAGGACGCATGATGGCCACAGGTCCCCGAGTGGATGTCGTCATGGATTATTCGACCTTCTTCTGGCGTTATGCATTTCTGACCAAGTCCAGTCGCGCTTTCTCTGTACAACTATCCCCTTATCACGGTAAAGGCTTTAGATCGACGGACGATCTGTCAAGCCTCCTCTTCATCCTTTGGGAGCTCTTTCCTTAAGATATACATGATATACGGCACTGTCCAATGGGAGTGATCACCAGAACTTCCATGATCAGGTCGACCACTGCTGGAACTTCAACTTCAGTCGGATTTGTGATACTCTTAGGCTGCGGAGCTTCTTCGGTAAAAGGATCTTCTTTAACTGATGGAGTATGGATATGTTCCAAGAATACATCACTGGGGATGCCTTCCCTCTTGGAGCCTATCTTAGCCAAATCATCAGCCGCTTGATTCTTCAGTGGGGTATATGATGGAGCTCTAACCCTTCAAATTTCTTTTCAAGCTTTCTCACTGCATTGCAGTATCCAGTCATGGCTGGGCTTCTAACGTCCCACTCCTTCATCACCTGATTAACCACCAAATCTGAGTCGCCATAAACCATAAGGCGACGGACGCTGAGTAAAATGGCCATGCGCAACCCATATAGAAGTGCCTCGTATTCTGCTTCATTATTGGAGGAATCAAAGTGGATCTGGAGCACATATCTGAGCTTATCTCCTCGGGGGGATACCAACACTACCCCAGCACCGGAACCATTTAACATCTTAGAGCCATCAAAAAACATGGTCCAATGCTCAGATTGAACTTGAGTCGGCTGCTGTTGTTCAATCCACTCGGCAAGGAAATCTGCTATTGCTTGGGACTTAATGGCTTTCTTTGCCTCAAACTTGATATCAAGGGGAAGGAGTTCAATCGCCCATTTAGCCACTCGACCAGTTGCATCTCTGTTGTGCAGAATCTCTGACAGTGGGGCGTCGCTGATGACTGTAATGGAATGATCAGAGAAATAATGAGCAACCTTCTTCGTGGTCATGTAGATCCCATACACAAGCTTCTGATAATGAGGATATCTTTGCTTCGATGGGGTCAAAACTTCGGAAAGATAATACACTGGGCGCTGAACTTTGAAGGCTTTCCCTTCTTCTTCCCGCTCGACCGTAAGTACTGTACTGACGACTTGTCCTGTGGCTGCAATGTAAAGCAACAGAGGCTCTTTGCTGATTGGAGCAGCAAGCACCGGCTGGGTGGAGAGCAGAGCTTTTAGCTCGGCAAATGCTGCATCAGCTTCTGGAGTCCACTCGAACTTGTCTGCCTTCTTCATCAGTCGGTAAAGAGGCGATGCCTTTTCACCGAGGTGAGAGATGAATCGACTTAACGCGGCCAAGCATCCAGTAAGCTTCTGGACATCATGCACACGCACAGGGCGTTTCATTCGGAGTATGGTGCCAACTTTTTCTGGGTTAGCGTCGATTCCTCGTTCTGAAACGAGAAAACCGAGTAACTTTCCACCAGGAACTCCAAATGTGCACTTTGATGGATTAAGCTTGATATCATACCTCCTGAGATTGGCAAATGTTTCAGCGAGGTTAGTCAACAGGTCGGAACCCTTTCACGACTTAACCACAATATCATCCATATACGCTTCCACATTCCGACTGATTTGAGTGAGTAAACACTTTTGAATCATCCTCATGAATGTGGCTCCGGCATTCTTGAGACCGAATGGCATGGTGACATAGCAGAAGCACCCGAATGGAGTGATGAAAGCTGTTTTGATCTCGTTGGGTCCATACAGACGGATCTGATGGTACCCGGAATAGGCGTCTAAAAAAGACAATCTCTCGCATCCCGCAGTCGAGTCGACAATTTGGTCGATGCGAGGGAGAGGAAAATGATCTTTCGGGCAGGCCCGATTGATATGTTTGAAATCGATGCACATGCAAAGTGACTTGTCCTTCTTGGGGACCATGACGACATTGGTGAGCCACTCGGAGTGGTATATCTCTCGGATAAACTCTGCTGCCAGGAGTCGAGCTACCTCCTCGCCAATGGTCTTTCTCTTCTGGACGGCGGACCATCGAAGATGTTCTTTAACAGGTTTTGCTTTTGAGTCGACTCTTAGACGATGCTCAGCCAGCCCCCTGGGAACACCCGGCATGTCAGCAGGCTTCCATGCAAAGATGTCCCAGTTCTCACGGAGGAGCTGGATGAGCGCTTCTTCCTATTTAGAGTCGAGTGTTGTGGAAATATGGGTCGGAGCTGCGCTGGGGTCGGTCGGGTGAATGTGAACGGGCTTCGTCTCACCAGACGACTGGAACGCTGACTCTGTGGCGGGCTTCTTGGCCCGCAACAAATCACTCGGATCTGCATTTTTCTGGTATTCCTCTAGTTCTACCACTGTTATCTGGGAATTCGCAATCTTCGAGCCTTTCTGAAAACACTCTTCTGCCTTCTTCTGATTGCCAGTGATAGTGATGACGCCTTTGGGGCCAGGCATCTTCAATTTGAGGTACACGTAACATGGTCGAGCCATGAACCGTGCATAAGCTGGTCTCCCCAAAATAGCGTGGTAAGCGCTCTGGAAATCCACGACTTCAAATGTCAGCTTCTCTTTGCGGAAATGCTTCGAGTCGCCAAACACCACATCTAGAGCTATTTGGCCGAGTGACTCAGCCTTCTTTTCAGGAATGACTCCATGAAAACTCATGTTGCTGGAGCTGAGTCTGGACACCGGAATGCCCATTCCCTTTAGCGTCTCCGCATACAATATATTCAGTCCACTACCACCATCCATCAGCACCTTCGTCAGTCGAGTGCCTTCGACGACTGGGTTGACCACCAAAGCCTGCCTCCCAGGGGTGGCTATGTGAGTCGGATGATCGGACTGGTCGAACATAATGGCAGTTTGAGACCATCTCAGATAGCTTGGTGTCGCTGGAGCGACCATATTTACCTCACAGTTGATAACTTTCAATCGACTTTTGCTCTCCACATCAGCAAAAATCATCAGGGTGGAATTGACATGAGGATATCCTCCATCAGTGTCCTCCTTGTCCTTAGCCTTGTCCGACTCCTTTTCCTTGTCCTTGGGCTGTTTTCCTTGAAACTGCTGGATTAAGAGCCGGCACTGGCGAGTGGTATGTTTCGGGTAGATGAAGTTACCCTCTTCGTCTTTCTTCGTGTGGATGTGACACGGCAGATCCATCACGTCGTTTCCTTCCTTATCTTTCACCTTCTTGGGGTTCCAGGATCCTTTGGGCTTCCCTTTGAATTTGCCCTGAGTCACGGCCAGAGCCTCTCCAGGAGCAGCTGGCTCGGCTTTCCGCTTCTGCTTCCGACTGGAGTTTCCTTTTTCTGACTGACTCGGCTTGTACTTGCCACTCCAGAGTCTATCCTCTTCTTCACCGTTGGCGTATTTGGTGGCAATCTCCATCATTCGACTCAGGGTCATATCCCCGGTTCGACCAAACTTCAGAGTTAACTCTCTGTTCTTGACACCATCCTTGAAGGCACAGACCGCTTGATGATCAGACACATTCTCCACGGTATGATGCAAAGTGATCCATCTCGGGATGCAGCTTTTGCACGCAGACTTGCAGCTCTGTCAATCCTGCTGGTCGCTTGCAAGTTCCCTCAAATGTCCTGACGAACACTCAGGAAAGATCTTCCCAAGTGTAAATGCTGCTAGGAGCTAACTGATTCAACCAGGCCCTGGCCGAACCCTTCAACATGAGTGGTAAGTGTTTCATGGCCACCTCATCATTACTGCAGCCAATCTGTACCACCACTCGGTAGTCTTCAAGCCAGGTTTCGGGCTTGGACTCACCTGTGAACTTACTTACCCCAGTCGCCAACCTGAAGTTGGGGGGTATCACTGCGGCTCTGATGGCTCTGCTAAAGCATTCGGGACCTGAAACATGGACTCGGCTGCTAGTGGGCGCATCTCTGTCGTGACCACCTCGATGAGCTCTGTTCCAATCGACCAGACCTTGCACGATGATGGATCTCGCGTCAAAGCCTGGTTCCTTGGGGTCGACCGGAGCTCTTCGCCCAACACTGAGTTGGCGCCTGTCATCTTGCTGCCGACGGGCGTAAGACCCACCCCTTGGGGGAGGAGTGGGCACTCGACGCCTATCATCACGATCAAATCGGTCATCATACTGGTCACGCCGACCTTCACGTCCTTCACACCGCGGAGGCGATCTTGGGCTATGAGCCGACTGGACAGTATTCGCAGCGACGGATCGACTGTGAATCCTGTTGCGTGACTGTGACACAGCTGAATTCTGATCCCCTGCTGCCCAGAGTAAATCCCGGATCTGTATCAAGCCTCTGCCAGCCTCCAATTGAGAGGGCTGAATTGACTCTGCTATGCGGGCCGCAGCTGCTAAATTCTGAATCGGGGTTCGATATACCTGAGTTGATTGCGAAAAGAGCTGACGTCGACTGGAGTCGGGTACTCGTTGTCGCACACGCTCGTCGAGTGCTCGCTGGAGGTTTTCCAGTCGAGTGCGTTCAGCCAAGTTGGCCAAATGCGCCTCTTCCAAGGCACGAGCCTCGGGAGTTTCTCCTGCGATGGGAGTATGCAGGGCATCCATGTTCCGGCGGCGAAGATCTTCCCTTTGCAGAGAAGTGAGTGGCTCGGGTTGATATTCCTCGTGGGCCTGAGCGGGGTCGCCTCCGCCGTCTATCCCGTCGGTGCAAGGGAAGCCGGGAGGACTACGAGGCCCATTGACCATCAGAACCTCCGCCGCTGGATCACTGCTGTCGCACTCGGATGCAGTCTCTACGGAGCCAGTCGACAGATCGAACAGGCCGTAGAGAGATTTGTCGGGCTCGATTGCCGCGACTTGGGTGGTGGCCGATTGGCGAGCCACTGTGTGTCTCACCCACCGCTGGAGCCTCGACCGGCCAGAGCGCTTGCGTTGGCGGGAGACATGGAGGGAGGACGACACAGGAGTCGACCGATACGGAGTCGACGGTTGCCGCAGCAGGACGCCGCAGACACACGCCCGAAAATGCGTCGCACCGTGGACGGGGAGCGCGTCGATGTCGAGTGGAGCCTCCTGGAGCCAAGCAGAGTCGTCGGCGATGAAAGTGAGCGCACCGAGACGGATCACGCGGCCCTCGACCAGAACTCCGCCAGAAACCATGATGAAGGCAATCGGAACAATTGCAACTTCTCCAAAAAATCGCTAAGACACCTGCCCCACGGTGGGCGCCAACTGTCGTGGTACTAAGACTGACAGTAGAATGGGGGGTAGGTATGGAGAGGCAAGATCCTAGCTATGGAGTAGTTGTATACGCAAGGGATTTACGAGTTCAGGCCCTTCTTGGAGGAAGTAACAGCCCTACGTCTCGGAGCCCGGAGGCGGTCGACTGGATTATATGCGTATGAGTTACAGGGGTGCGAACCCTTTACACTGAGGAGGGGGTGGCTTATATAGTGTCTGCCCGACCCCTCCGGCCCTCAGTTATCCAGGGTTTAAAGTACATAAAGGATTGGCGTTACTGGTAACGCCCTACATAAAGTGTCATCATGGCCATAAAGACTACTTAATTACAGACCGTTTGGATACAGAGTGGCTCTTGATCTCCTGGTGGTCGAGTGAGTCTTCATGGTCGAGTGTCTTCGAGTCCGTCGAGTGGAATCCCTCTTGGTCGACTGGAAGGCAGCTTCTTCTGAAGATGTCCTTGGGGAGGGTACTTTGGACAGGTCCATGACCCTACCCTAGGTACATGACTTCATCAACTTCAACATCTCTAACAATCCCAATTGGTGAAATAGTATTTCTATTGGCAAGCTTAATAGTAACATCAATATCTTCTATCTCAGCAGGTGCAATATCATGCATAATTTTTTTGTATAAGGAATGAGGTATTGCACTGGCACTAGCACCCATATCACATAAGCCAGGATAACAACGATCTCCTATTTTAACAGAAACAACAGGCATGCCTACAACAGGTCTATATTTATGTTTAGTATCAGGTCTAGCAATTCTAGCAGCTTCATCACAGAAGTAAATAACATGTTTATCAATATTATCGATCAAGAGATCTTTAACCATAGCAACACTAGGTTCAACTTTAATTTGCTCATAGGGTGTAGATGTTCTAGCATTACTCTTACGAACCATAGTTAAAGCTTTAGCATGATCCTTTATTCTAATAGGGAAAGGTGGTTTCTCAATATAAGCAGTCGAAACAATAGGATCAACATTATAAGTGATAGTATTTTCTTCAACTTTAATAGGTTCAACTACTTTTACTTAAATGGGAGGATGATATTTAAACCACTTCTCCTTAGAAAGATCAACATGAGTAGCAAATGATTCACAGAAAGAAGCTACTATCTCAGAGTCAAGTCCATATTTAGTGCTAAATTCATGAAAAGCATCGGTATCCATAAAAGATTTAACACAATCAAACTTAGGTGTTATACCTGACTCCTTACCTTCGTCGAGATCCCAATCTTCAGAGTTGCGTTTAATTCGTTCCAATAAATCCCATCTTCTGATAAAACTTCTGGTCAGGGGAAAACTTCTGATCGTTCCAATATATATAATTAGGGAGATCAACCGGGAAAATTTTGAATAATAATTTCTCTTGAGAGCTCATGATTGGGTCATGAATATAACATTGACTTAAGCCTCCCCCAAGCTTGAGCGATACTTTCTCCTTCGCGGGGCCAAAAATTATATATATATAATTATGATCACGATAAACCAATTTCAACGCATGAAAACTTCTGATGAAATTCCAATTTCAACCGGTTGTAGTTCCATGATCCAATATCATCACATAGACTAAACCATGTCAATGCCTTTCCCTTCAAAGATAAAGGGAAGACCTTCTTCTTGATAACATCCTCGGGCATACCTGCAAGCTTAAATAATCCACAAACTTCATCCACATAGATTAGGTGCATATCAGGATGTAATGTTCCGTCTCCTGTAAAAGGATTAGCTAGCAGTTTCTCTATCATACCCGAAGGGATTTCAAAGTAAACATTTTCAGTAGGTTCAGTAGGTTGAGGAGCAACTCTTTGATCTACTGGTCGGGATGAAGATACCCCGAACAAGCCCCTCAAAAGATTATTTTCCATAATAACAAGTGACAGTAAATTTCAGCACACTATATAATTTTTTCCTTACCAAATTCCACCTACCAAAGGCGCTTCACTCCCCGGCAACGGCACCAGAAAAGAGTCTTGATGACCCACAATTATAGGGGATCTATCGTAGTCCTTTTGATAAGTAAGAGTTTCGAACCCAACGAGGAGCAGAAGGAAATGAGAAGCGGTTTTCAGTAAGGTATTCTCTGCAAGCACTGAAGTTATCGGTAACAGATAGTTTTGTGATAAGATAATTCATAACGGGTAACAAGTAACAAAAGTAAACAAGGTGCAACAAGGTGGCCCAATCCTTTTTGTAGCAAAGGACAAGCCTGGACAAACTCTTATATAATGCAAAGCGCTCCCGAGGACACATGGGAATTATCGTCAAGCTAGTTTTCATCATGCTCATATGATTCGCGTTCGTTACTTTGATAATTTAATATGTGGGTGGACCGGTGCTTGGGTACTACCCTTCCTTGGACAAGCATCCCACTTATGATTAACCCCTCTCGCAAGCATCCGCAACTACGAAAGAAGAATTAAGGTAAACCTAGCATGAAACATATGGATCCAAATCAGCCCCTTACGAAGCAACGCATAAACTAGGGTTTAAGCTTCTGTCACTCTAGCAACCCATCATCTACTTATTACTTCCAATGCCTTCCCCTAGGCCCAAACAATGGTGAAGTCTCATGTAGTCGACGTTCACATAACACCACTAGAGGAAAGACAACATACATCTCATCAAAATATCGAACGAATACCAAATTCACATGACTACTTATAACAAGACTTCTCCCATGTCCTCAGGACCAAACATAACTACTCACAAAGCATATTCATGTTCATAATCATAGGGGTATTAATATGCATAACAGATCTGAACATATGATCTTCCACCGAATAAACCAACTAGCATCAACTACAAGGAGTAATCAACACTACTAGCAACCCACAGGTACCAATCTCAGGTTTTGAGACAAAGATCGAATGCAAGAGATGAACTAGGGTTTGAGAGGATATGGTGCTGGTGAAGATGTTGATGGAGACCCCCTCCTGATGATAGGATCGATGGTGATGAAGATGGTGACGATTTCCCCCTCCCGAAGGGATGTTTCCCCGGCAGAACAACTCCGTCAGAGCCCTAGATTGGTTCCGCCAAGGTTCCGCCTCGAGACGGTAGCGCTTCATCTCGAAAGCTTCCTTGCGATTTTTTCCAGGGCAAAAGACACCTTATACCAGAAGATGGGCATCGGGGGGCTTCCAGGTGGCCCACGAGGCAGGGGCACGCCCAGGGGGGTAGGGCATGCCCCCCACCCTCATGGACAGAGGGTGGCCTCCCTCTGGTGCTTTCTTCGCCCAATATTTTTTATAAATTCCAAAACTGACTTTCATGGAGTTCCAGGACTTTTGGAGTTGTGCAGAATAGGTCTCTAATATTTTGCTCCTTTTCTAGCCCAGAATCCAGTTGTTGGCATTCTCCCTCTTCATGTAAACCTTGTAAAATAAGAGAGAAAAGGCATAAGTATCATGACATAATGTGAAGTAACAGCCCATAATGCAATAAGTATCGATATAAAAGCATGATGCAAAATGGACGTATCATCCGCCTGCGCTCTTGCCAGAAAAACTGAAACAATCAAGTATGCGCCACGTGCTATAACATATGGACATGTGAGCTTGCAAACAATATGCACTTTTTGTGTTGTTTGCAAATAAGAGAAGGAAAAAAAGACCACTTACGGCCTCTTTGATTCACTGGACCGCAAAAATCAGCAGTGAATACACTCGAATTCTACAGGATTTTAGTGCACCAAAGTGTGCGCCACATGAAAAACAAATGATTTTTTTTGCAAGAGGTTTGGGAGGGTAGGAAATTTTCTATGAAATGTATTTTGATGGAATCCTTTGGAAAAAATCATGTAGGATTCAGTCCTATAAATAAAACAGCCACCATAGGAAAATATGAAATGTGTTTTCAAGGAATCCTTTTAAAAAATCATGTAGGATTCAATCCTATGAATCAAACAACCACCATAGGAAAATTTTCTACCCTCACAAACCTCTATTAGTATTTCAAGGCAACTAGCTTCCACTACACGATGATCCACTAGCTAACAGACGTGTGTGTCAGCAGAACTGGAATTTGCTAACAAACTTGATGTCTCTATAACCATTTATCAACACACCGTCTATCTAGTATCTAGTGTCGGCAAGCTGGCTGTAGGCAAAAGTATTTACTGACATACACTTCGCTTGCTGATAGACCTGGCGTCAGCAAAGCTTGGTCTTGTTGACAGACGTGTGTGTCAGCAATTCTACTTCTTTACTGACATCAAGTTCATCAGAAGTCCTATAACTTGCTGACAAACAGGCGCGTCAGTAATTCTTGGACTTGCTGACAAATAGGCATGTAAGCAATTCTTGGGCTTGTTGACGGTGAGTCCGTCGGTAAGTCTTCGACTCGCTGACACACAGGCATGTCGGCAGTTCATGGGCTTTATCAACACCCAGGTGCGTCGACAAATCATTTTACTTGATGACTAACCTGTGTGTCAGTATATCTTGTACTTGCCAACACACAAGATGCATGCATATGCTTTACTTGATGACAAATTGTGCCAGGATCCTCTATTTGCCAACACATGTGTGATGCAAATCAGCTGATAGGCTGACATAAAATATTGCTAATAAGCATCAATAACTGTCACCGGGACAAAAAATGTGATAAAATCCACAATATTTGGTTATCACATCACATGATTCATACAAAACTCAGCAAAGGTGCACAAGTCTGATTAAGTCATCCAGTTGGTGTCGACAAGGCCCTATATATGGATTGAGTACCCATATGAGGACAAAGTGAGAGAGTCTAGTTTGATACCCTCAACCCTAAACCTCATACTTGTGACCAGACAGAGCGCGTCAACCGGCATTAGGATTCATTCTCCAATAAGAGCAAGCGCAAACCGTGTCACGACAAAATCCTCATCCTCATCCATTGAATCAAGGCCTCGCCTCCACCTCCCCTCCACATATTCTTCCTTCCACAAAACAAACACCATATTCTGTAGTCTCCATCCTAGTCGTTGCGGTGCTTTTTCCATTAGCCCCCTTTCCCACATGGATTGGTTTCACGAATAAATCACTCTTTTAACCCTAGCTAGATCAGGCAATTGATGTCGACACAGAAAACAGGCAGTTATTCTGACCCAAAGTATTAGAAGGAATCACATATGAAGCGCTTACCCCAGGTTCAGGCCCTCATGGTGAAGGTAATACCCTACTCCTACCTGGATTTGATAGATGCATGGGTCACCTCGTATCAGGGGGTTATAGTTGAGCTTGGCGTGGTTAGGCATAAGTGTTGACATGTTTGTAGGTGCGGAGTAAAAGTGCTCGACAATTCGGATGAGTTTCATGAATGATTTCATGAGAACACACACTATGATTGCTATAATGCAAAAAATATCGGTGACCGGAACAAGAGCTCGCTAAGCCATCAATGGTACGCCATTCAATAGTCCCCAACATATTTTGTGGTCCATATGCACAAATACAAAACCGAATGCCAAGTGGTAATGTCCCTCCACGAGCTAGTAAGTTTTGCTTCGTGTTGCTCTATGCGTTGATCATGTGATTGTTTTGCTTTATGTTGCAATGTGTTAATAAGGTGATTGTATTGCTTTGCTAGACTGGCCTCATGGCGGTGTTGTACGAAAGGAACAAGGGCAAGCCATTCACGATGCTCCAATGCTGGATGCGCAAAACAAGTCGAGCGACACAGCCAATTCACTCAAGACCGTCAACGCTAGAGATAAAGTTGGTGAAACAAGAAGTAGAGTTGGAGGAGAGCTTACATCACCCACATGTGTGCCAAGGTTGAGGCCGGGAAATGGGAGAAGGAGAAACGAGAACGGGCATCGGCCAAGATGCCGAACAAATAAAAAGACATCATGATGGAGGAGACAAGTGCCAAACACAATGAGCTCAAGTAGGACGTTCATGGATATGCAAGAAAAGAAGATGAACATTGAGAAATCGATGATACAGAATGGAGATGCAAACAGATGTTTCTTTATTTTGCATAAAGAAAAGGGGAAAGATGTTTTTTTTCATGTATCGTATAGAGGATTTGAACCATAAAGAAGTTCATGTACTATAGAGATGAACCTTTGATGTAAATATCCAACTTTGCAGGTGTGTCTGACCGGTACTTGCAAGTGTGTGGCCGCCTGGTATGAAAATGTTGGTCCACCCTAGGTGTGCTCCGCCTGCGTGCTTGCCAGAAAAACTGACACAGTCAAGTTTGCATCACATGGTATAACATATGGACACGTCAGCTTGCAAACAATATGCATTTTTTGTGATGTTTGCAAATAAGAGAAGAAAAAAGAAGACCACTCGCACCACTTACGGCCTCTTTGACTCACAACACCGCAAAAATCAGCAGTGAATACACTCGAATCCTACAGGATTTTAGTGCACCAAAGTGTGCGCCACATGAAAAACAAATGATTTTTTTTCTTTTTTGCAATAGGTTTGGGAGGATAGAATTTTTTTTCTATGAAATGTATTTTTATGGAATCCTTTGGAAAAAGTTCATGTAGGATCCAGTCCTACAAATAAAACAGCCACCATAGGAAAATATGAAATGTATTTTCAAGGAATCCTTATAAAAAATCATGTAGGATTCAATCCTATGAATCAAACAACCACCATAGAAAAAAATTCTATCCTCCCAAACCTCTATTAGTATTTCTCGGCAACCAACTTCGTAATGGACACAACATCAGACACTGGGTAATACAACCAATTTGTCATTTGATTCTCGATGGTCAGTGGCTGCAAGTCTTCACTAGTCATCCAGTTGGTGTCGACACCTATATATGGATTGAGTACCCATATGAGGACAATGTGAGAGAGTCTGGTTTGATACCCTCAACCCTAAACCTCATACTTGTGACCGGACAAAGCGCGTCGACCGGCGTAAGGATTCATTCTCCAATAAGAGCGAGCGCAAACCGTGTCATGACAAAATCCCCTTCCTCGTCCTCTTCCATTGAATCAAGGCCTCACCTCCACCTCTCCTCCACATATTCTTCCTCCCAGAAAACAAACACCATGTTGTGTAGTCTCCATTCTAGTCGTTGCGGTACTTTTTTCATTAGCCTCCTTTCCCACATGGATTGGTTTCACGAATAAATCACGCTTCTAACCCTAGCTAGATCAGGCAATTGATGTCGGCACGAAATACAGACAGTTATTCTGACCCAAAGTATTAGAAGGGATCACAAACGAAGTGCTTACCCCAGGTTCAGGCTCTCATTGTGAAGGTAATACCCTACTCCTACCTGGTTTTGATTGATGTATGGGTAACCTCGTATCAGGGAGTTACAATTGAGCTTGGCGTGGTTAGGCATAAGTGTTGACACGTTTGTAGGTGCGGAGCAAAAGTGCTCGACGGTTTGGATGAGGTTCATGAATGATTTCATGAGAACAAGCACTATGACGCTATAATGCAAAAAAGATCGGTGACCGGAACGAGAGCTCGCTAAGCCACCAATGGTACACCATTCAATAGTCCGCCAACATATTTTGTGATGCATATGCACAAATACAAAACGGAATGCCAAGTGGTAATGTCCCTCCACGAGATAGTAAGTTTTGCTTCGTGTTGCTCTATGTGTTGATCACGTGATTGTTTTGCTTTATGTTAATTAATTAATCAGGCAATTGTATTGCTTGGCTAGACTGGCCTCATGGCGGTGTTGTACGAAAGGAACAAGGGCAAGCCATTCACGATGCTCCAATGCTGGATGCGCAAATTAAGTCGAGCGACACAGCCAATTCACTCAAAACCATCAACGCGAGAGGAGATAAAGTTGATGAAATAAGCAGTGGAGTTGGAGGAGGGCTTGCATCACCCACAAGTGTGCCAAGGTTGAGGCAGGGAAATGGGAGAAGGAGAAACGAGAACGGGCATCGGCCAAGATGGCGAACAAATAAAGACATCACGAAGGAGACAAGTGCCAAACGCAATGAACTCAAGTAGGACATTCATGGATATGCAAGAAAAAAAGATGAACATTGAGAAATCGATGATTCAGAAAGGAGATGCAAACAAATGTCTCTTTATTTTGCATAAAGAAAAGGGGAAAGATGCTTCTTTTCCATGTATCATATATAGGATTTGAACCATAAAGATGTTGTTCATGTACTTAGAGATGAATCTTTGATGTGAATATCCTACTTTTGCAGGTGTATTTGCTCGGTACTTGCAAGCGTGTGGCCGCCTGGTACGAAAATGTTGGTCCACTCTGGGCGCGGGAAAAACTGAAACAGTCAAGTATGCGCCATGTGTTGTAACATATGGACACGTGAGCTTGCAAACAGTATGCTTTTTTGTGATGTTTGCAATAAGAGAAGAAAAAGAAAAGACCATTCACACCGCAAAAATCAGCAGTGAATACACTCGAATCCTGCAGGATTTTAGTGCACCAAAATGTGCGCCACATGAAAAACAAATGATTTTTTCTTTTTTGCGAGAGGTTTGGGAGGATAGAAAATTTTCTATGAAATGTATTTTGATGGAGTCCTTTGGAAAGAAATCGTATAGGATTCAATCCTATAAATTAAACAGCCACCATAGGAAAATATGAAATATATTTTCAAGAAATCCTTATAGAAAATCATGTAGGATTCAATCCCATGAATCAAACAACCACCGTAGGAAAATTTTCTAAGGATTCTAACCCTACAAAATTACTTTGAAAATCCTTTGAATCTAAGAAGCCATTAATAAACTCAAACTCATCATGATGGAACAACAACAACACGGGGGACTAAAGGACACGAGAAGCAAACCAACGCAAGGAATACTGGACCTCAAACAAAGCATCCCAACACATAGAGCAAATGTAGGCTGGAACTGATACTGCACTAAACCCATCTTAAAAGAATCTCCACTGCTGAAACATGCAACACGTAGAAGCCAACTGATACTACCCTAAACACATCATGTAGAATCTCCACTGCTGAAACATGCAACACGTAGAAGCCAAGGACCAAAAATCTAGTCCTGCAACCAACGGAGGAACAAAATGTGATGGGATGCTGCATGCCCATCTTGCATGTTACCAGCGCTAAAGACTGGAATGAAACCAGCACAATCAAAGAAAGAAGAAACGGGAACAAAATGACACCTGCTACACTTCATCACCTCCTGTGATGGGTGTATCATGGATGAGCCAAAACTTCCCTAACCTGCGACTACACCTCAATTCAAAGTTGCAGCAACAAAGATACCGAGATCCCATCAAATTAGCCTAGCGCGGTTAAATTACATGGTTCCAACATTTTCGATTACACGAGCAGGAAAAGAGGGGTGACACTTGAGACTAGACACAGCAAAATGCTACTAAGCTGCTAACTTGCTATAGAAAGCTGCTGCAGGAAGATTGATCCGCTTGCAAACTGTCGCTGATGGATGCAAAAGACCCCCATTCGCCTGACAAGTTCAAACCTTCATGGATGTATTCGAAACAGCCAAAAAGCCCAATGCAACAATGTTAGAGACGTAGACTGCCCAACTTCGATAGAACCTTGGTTCTCACAACTTCAGCTCCTAAAGATGCACCGCAAATAAGGCCATCCCACATTTAACTGGTGTAGAGAAACACCTCTGGCACTGAATAAGGATCGAGCTCGAAACAGCCTCGAAGCTTGCCTGCTTTTTCATTTGTCAGATGGAAGCAAGGGACATGGTGAGCGAACTTTGGGTACTCATCCTTGCTTATTGTTTTCACATCTGCCCCTCTTCGAAATACTGCCCTGTAGCCATCCACCTTTCCTAAAGGCTGAACTTGTATGGACGAATCAGTCTGCCCAACAATCTCCACAAATTCATACTCACAGTTTTTAAAGTCTTCTGCAGTCCATCCAGCCCTCCAGTTCTTGTAAACGGCCCAGATGTCACGGAAGCGAGGGATTATTTCATATTCGTTTTTTCTACCAGTTGATCTAGCAACCACAGGATGAGAAAATGACTCTGTACCAGTGTAAGTCGTAGTACCATCATTGCCAGAGGAAACCTTAAAGATTCCACACGCAAGAGTCCGATCCTCTTTACCAGTTAATCTTTTCTCCTCCTCTCCCCGAGGACAGAGATCAAGCCATTTCACTTGTACTTTATTATTCTTGAGATCGACTTTCTTTATGATGGCATAGTAATTGGGGAACTTGTCCATATCACTATAGAGAGCCCAGATCTGCCCAGGTTCGAACTTCTGAATCGACCTTATTTCTGTAAATTCATAGAATTCTGAGTCAGGACATTCAAATTCATCCTGGACAATGCCATCAGAATCCTCATTAACATCCACAACTTCTACAGTAGATGGAGTATGATGCTCTTTGTTCTCTTCCTTTGTTGCTCTTGTAAAGAGCCCTGTATTCATACATGTAGCATGTGGCACCTCCCCGACCTTCTCAGACCCCTTGCTAGAATTAATTCCACTGGATGAACCAGCATACTTGGTATCAACCCCCTTGCCTTTTACTGTGCTTTCCAGAACAACAGAAGCAAAAGCCTCTTCCAAGTTAAGGGGAAGCGCTGCAGGATCAAGTTCAATAGCTCCTTCTGGAATGCCTTCTCTTTCAGTCCCACGCATGAAATGATGAGGGACACAATGAGAAAATCTTAGTGTGTTATCCTGAGGTATCACACATGGAGTTGCCTCCTTCGACTGCATAAATAAGCTAACAAAACCTTTTATTTTCACAAGTGGCACGACAATGATGCTAGTGCCGGTTGTGAAATCTGAGACAACTTGAACAAGTTCATACTCAAAATCTGTGTGGCTGTCAGCATCCGAACTCCAGCTGATGTCCCATCCCTTGTGCAGGGCCCAAACTTCATCTTTCCTAGGATATATCTCATACGAGTTTTTTGTCTTGCTTTTCGCACAGGAAATAGTTTGGGAGAACATATTAGCTTCTTTAGCTGTGTCTGATGTTCCATGCTTAAAATGTCCACAAGCAACAGGCAGTTCTGCACGTGACCATGCCAGCTCTGCTTCATTTGTGGGATCCAATTCCAGCCAAACAAAGTGTACTATAAACTTTGGGGCCATTTTTACCTTTGTAATTCGAGCATAAAATCTTGGCATGCAGCCATGACTATCATAGACAGCCCAGATCTGGTTGGGTCTAAACTGACTTACATCTCGAAGTTCGTCGAAGTTAAAAAATTCAGGATCTGCGCAGCTAAATTTTTCCTCATCTGAAGCATCATCAAGGTTTGGGTCTAGACCATTGCTGCTGACAGAATTGGATGTTTCTTCTTTCTCGTGATTAAGACCATTTGTGTGACCATTATGCCCAGTATTATCTTCATCAAACTTTGGTGTGCTGCTTTGATCATCACCATGCAACACACCACCTTTCCTTAACCTTTTGAAATTGGAAGAACTGACATTATTATCGTCGTCATCATTACCATCATCACCAATATCCTCATCTTCACTCTCTTCCTTATACTTAACTTCTTGCTTCTGCCTACTTGACCTGCGGCTGTGTTGACTCGGCTTTGCATTATTTGCAGCAGCACCATCTACAGTGATCTCTTCTTCACTATCAGTGGTGGTCTCTGAATCACTAGATTCAGACACGGCTCTCCTGCCCCTTTTCAATCCTGCAGCTGATGAACCTTTTGAAGTCCGAGCAAATTTTGCTTTCTCATTTGGTACACCTGCAGCACTAGCGCTATTACCATCTTCCCCCTTCTTTTTGTTTGAATTTGCAGCTGCCTTATGAGATCCATAATTAGCATGAACCCCTGGAGTGGCATTATTCCAAGCCTGTTGACCTGGGGCATTTGTCTGCCGGCCTGCAAAATTCTGTGGTGCCCCTGCATTTTTTACCCCAGCATACTGTCGATCTGCCCCAGAAGGAACAGCTTGCTCATTTATATCATGTGCAATAAAAGGCTTCAAACAACTCTGACAACGGATAGCTTTCTTCAACATTGCAGTGTAGTACTGATATCTCATGCCACAACTTGAACACATGGTCCAGAATGTTTGTTGTGTCCCTGCAGAATTTGAGGGCTGATGAAGATTCACAGGTCTAACAGGAGCAGCTCTCCTTGACTGCTGATAAGGGGATGGTCTTGCTGCACCAACTCTGACTGAGACTCTCCTTTTCATGTCATAGGCAGAACGTTTTGAGCTGTCTGTAAGCGTCATGTTTGCTTCTCCCACTAATTTAAATGCTGACTCTGCACCTGCAAACTTGTTCTTGTCGGGATGCAGCAAAAGCGCAAGCTTACGGTATTGCTTCTTTATTAGTGTGTCATCATTCGTGAAAGCAGGTACCTGAAGTATCCCATACCAGTCAAGCTCTCCATTAACCTTCGTTCCGGCAGCACAATGAACGTCACAGACAGTTAACATTTGTGAAATATTGTCAATCTCTGAGAAAAGTTGTTGTGCTTTGATGATCAATTTTTTTGCACCAACAAAATCCTTCTCCAGCAATTTTCTTTCAGCCAGAGCTTTTGCTCTAATAGCTTCCTCTTTGTTGCAGTCCATGATAACAAGTATAAAGAATCAATATCCAAACTCCTAACCACTCTCATGCAGGAAGTCCCAGTAACAAGAAAGACTGTTCCTTTCTCTCCATTCTTTTTCTCATAATAAACAATATGGTTGGTGCACCTTATTGCAATACTGCCTTCAGTTAATTGTAGTATCCAGAATAACCAACCTCAAGGTACAAAATACGTTCAGGAGCTGAGATATACTACTTAAAGAGCAGTACACTAAATAAATTAACTGGTCAGCCTGCATGAAACAAACAACGATTATGGTTAATAAATTTGATAAGCATATTCAAGAAAAAACAGAAGGCGTTTTTTGCTACAGAAGAACAAAAAAATTGCATTTATTGCCTCGCTCAAGAGATAAAATCACCTCAGACGACATTGGTTTAGCGTTAGTGCTGACACGAAAGGCTGTTAGCAATCTAAAATGAAATGTGTGCATAGAAAATTAATAATATAAACAATTCAGGTTTAAAGAAATATGCGCTCAACTGATAAGAAAGCACAGTTCATTAGCCTCTTCCTGGGTCCCAGCTAAGCCCCAACAACAACCAGAGCAAGTAACAACTCAGTTGTCCTAAGGATCTTTCTCTGTTTAGAAAGCACAGTTCATTGGGCTATTCCTTGGTTCCAGCTAAAAGCCCCACAAACAACCAGAACAGGGTTTTGACAGTTTCAGTACATTATTTTATTCTAATTCGATACAGCTTGCTGAAGGAATAAAAGCAGGAAATAATTTGATATCTGAAGTCTCGAATGTGTTATGTACAGAAACAGAAAAATAATGCTGGGATATGGCAAACGTGCATTTCAACAAGAATGACAAATTCAAAACTAGTGCATGAAAGAACTGTGTATCAATCTGCACACAACTGTGGTCTGTTAATGTCTTCAAAATTTAAAATTGACAATAAGAACAAGCCTGAAGCAACAGCACATATTTTCTGCACAAGACAATGTATTTAATAGCTCACAGATGTAATTTCTGAGATGTCACTTCAAATTCACTAGCCATGGATCAAGGTGGAATATACTTACTATAACCATTAAGATATTTTACATTAAAAAGACTAAAGTGGTCTATCACAACATAACCGGCTGGGATATAAACTATACTAAAGAAATGCAAAAAATTGGAATGGAAATTCCTTGATTCATACAGGAACGTGAGAAATTCTATCATCAAGGTATGGGGCCACTTGCCTGATACGACAGTAACTTCAGGGTAGAGTGTGTACAATTTGCATAGAATTGGTGATTCAAAGAAAAATAAGTAGGATTCACAACAAACTTCACATACCTAAATTTCTTTCTTAGAGGCTAATAATGTAACTAAAATATCACTGCATTTGCAGTATCTTTGGTTTCAGCCAAAGGCAAATATCTAGCACTAATCAAGAATTCAAGAGATTTGTAAATCTCATGGTAAATGGACCCACAACATTGCAAATAACAGAAATCAAGTACACGATTACACATCAGATACCATGAGGGTGCACTAAAGCTTGCATGTCTTATGATGTGTACAACTCTAGTTCCAATTAAGCCAGTTAGGCAAAAAGTAAACCTTAGTACCTTACAGTCAAATCAGCATTTTGGACAATGATAATAAAATATGTTCCCAGATTCAAACAAACAAACTATAAACAAACCCCTGTGTAGAAGGCCGAATGCCTAATGTTGCATCTAGAAAGCAGTAGGACAAATTACCCAGTTGTGCCAAATAATAGGATGCATGGAAATAAAGTTCCTGTGAATTAAGCTAGTATTGTACATAAGGATAGGACAAACAATTTCAATGTCTGTTTGGACAGTAGTGCTTCTTAAAGGTGCAAGAGAATGGAAAAAAGTACTTACTACTTACCACAGAATACAGATGACCATCATAACAGGCACAGCGAGGACAAGCTTGGTATTATCTGCGAAAATAATAATAATGAGAATCGTATGCAAATTTCAAATGTAATTCTACATATCAACTTCATATGTCCCTCCCTACTTGCCTCTCTCTCACACACACATGCACACTAAACATAATAAATCAGCCAAAAAAACAAATATGATAGCAAGCAATAAATTGCTTTTATTTTTGGCTCCAAAGTTATGTAGGGACTAGGGAGGTAAGGTGTCAAAAACACGCCCTGGAGGCAACCATAGGGTCGACTATATATTTCGTTGTATTTGTGATGTTTTGGATTGTTTGTTCACTAAATAATATCACCACAAGTGTGACTTCTTTGTGAATACTCCGTGTTTATGTTTACAATGTTTATTATAAACTGATTATTGGAACGTTAAACCTATGAGATTTGTATTTCATAATTATAGAGATGGAGATATTAAACCAACAACACAAGACACATGTTCGAGGGTGTGGCACCCACAGCCACTATGAAACAACACAAGAACATTGTATTCTTCGTGTTGACGGGTGGTCTTACAAACAATGTGTGCTCAAGATGTGTAATTACTAATAGGAGAAATGGTTCGAATCTTCAAGCAGAAAAACTACTCGTATCCCCTAGTATCCCTTTTTTGCCAGTGAAAGAGAAAGGATCTCTTCATCTGCGCGCGTGTGCGCGCGCGCATGTTCAGACAAGTTTATGACCTCAAAACACTTCGGTTTTACCCCAGCCCTAGTTTCGCCTCAAGACGCTACAGCGGGGGTTCAAACAAACGACGAGCTCCCCGGCCCAAGTCCAGACAGGCATCACTGGACACGCGCACACGCATCGCCGGTCACCCCGCGGCAGCCCCGCGCGTGAACCAATCGCTGGTCGGCGTTGATTAGGGTTTTGTGGAGTTCCGAGAAAAGGGGATTGCGAGGCCTCAACGGCCGGGAGAGGGGCGGCGCGTACCTAATCGACGGCGGAGGCGGCGGGGGGCGGGCCGGGACGCGAGCCTCCGGCGAAGGGAAGCGGGCGACGCCGACGAGGAGGAGGGGAAGGTGGGAGGGTTTGCGGTTTGCGCTCGAAATCTGACGAAGGGGGGCGGGCGGCTCTCTGTTCGCACCAGCGGCGGCCGAGCAAATGAGTACTCGCGCTTGTGAGCGAACGTGAGGTCAAGGGGGTTAAGGGGTTGGAGCCCAAGCTCCAAACTAGGTATGGATCCGGATGGTATCGGGTGCGAGCCCCGTGACAGGTCTGGCGGGGTCTCTGATGGGGCCGTACCCATAGCCAGATTTAAAAAAAAAAAAGAATGAGAACCGAGGGGAGACTCCACTGTCTTATTCTTATGGGACAATTCCATTTTTCCCCCTAACTTGAGCCCACACCTGGTATTTGCCCCTAAATTTCGAGTATACTCAAAAATACCCCTCCTCCATCAAGTGTCCTTATAGAAATGCCCCTCCATGCCGTTTCCGTCTGGTCAAGGGCCTTTGACCATCTACAAAAAATTTCTTGGACGTTCTTGCCCCTACCTCCATTTGTCATTTACATATTGTGCCCAACCCAAAAAAATAAAAATAAAAACTCTCTCTGCAACTTACACGTGGGACCCAAAAAAAGAAAAAAACTCTCCCTCTCTCCCTCCTCCCCTCTCTCTGTCTCTGGACGCAACCGCAGTAGCTCGCCGCCGGCGAGCAGTAGCAGCGGGCAGCAGAAAGGCGCTGCAGCAACCTTCACCACATCGTCTCCTGCTCGTGCGCGCCTGTTCTGTGCCGAAAGTCCATGCAACCACCTAGGCTCAGTCCTCCCTTGTCCGTCCGTATGTGCGTCGCCGGCGTAGTTCGCGGCCAGAGTCAACTTGAAGCTCAGAAAACACACCTGTTAAGTTCGCCTCTACCTATAGAGTGTTACCTCTCAATGAATTGAACGGAGGTGCCACAAATCGTCACCATGGTGTTCATCTTCTCCGCCACCGGTGGTGCTCCGCCGCGCCCTGATCTCCTCGGCTATGCTCGCCCTTCCTCGTCTGAGCCTGTCCTCGAGTTCCTGGTGATCCCTTGGCCATTTTGCCCTTTTTCCAGAGCCTGCCCGAGCCACATAGCGCCACCCCACCTAGCGCCGCCGCTCGCCGCCGATGGAGATCGCAGTTGTCGTGGTCTGTGAAGGTCCCGCATCCTACTATCGTGCTTGACTAGTCCACCGCAGCCCCATTGAGCTCAAGCGCTCCTTGAACCCCCCCCCTCCTTGCGTGCTCCCATGCCATCTGGTGCGTCGCCGGCGTGCTGCACACTTGCCAGATGTGCCCATGTGAGGTTAAATTAGGGCTAAACACAATTACTAATTCTTAACCAATATAGAGTAGTTAGTATTTTAGACGCTGACCAGTGGGCCCCCCATCAAATAATCTGGTAAATGACGTTTTACATAATAAAGAAACAACAACATGTGGTCCCATCTGTCAGAAGGGGCAAAAATGTCTGAAAAATGTCTCAGAGACGGTCAAAGGCCTTTGACCAGACGGAAGTTGTACGGAGGGGCATTTCTATAAAGACACTTGACGGAAGAGGGGTATTTTTGAGCATACTCGAAATTTAGGGGCAAATGCCAGGTGTGGGCTCAAGTTAGGGGGAGAAATGGAATTGTCCCTATTCTTATAGGAGATGAGGGACTCAAACTCGGGCTGGCGACATCAACCTCAGTGCTGTCCACCACTCCACCCAGAAGAGCCCCTCCCCATAGCCAGATTTTGACGGGTTTGAACTTTGGCTCTAATTATTATATAATGAATAAAAATTGATTTTACTTTTTATCATCCACCTAACCTAAACGAAGATCTGGCATTCACCCACGAGGGTAAGTTCGAAGAAATAAAATCTCGCATTCACCCAACTGCAACATTCAAAAAAATCTGCCATTCATCCGAGAGCTCGGGCATCAATGAGACTCACCAAATCGTTTTTGAATGTTTGGATTCAAGGTCCAGACACTTTTAGCCCTTTCCAACGCAGCTTAGCTAATTAGGTCTGGACCTTCGAATACCACTAGGCTGGTCCCAAATCGAGGAAGCTTGGGGTAGCCTGAATGTATGTCACCTCGGACTCCTCCGACATCCTTGTCCCACACAAAACCTCATCTAAAGTCATGTTTTCAATCATGTCATCCTCCTTTGCTCCTAGAGATTGACACCGACAATGTACCCTCTCCCCCTCCCACTCTTGATGTTGCCCAGGCTTTGCCGACTGCCGCCGCCATACTCCCCCGAACCTAGTCATGGCCCAGGTGCCCTCCACCCCTATTGATGCCGTCCGTAGCGGACATCACTCCCGACAAGTGTTTGGACAATATTATAGTGCAATTTTTAAATGTTCTTGTTGTTTACTTCGAAGCAAACATAATGGATTCAAACATGATGATGACCCAACCTCGAGGCAAGATTCGATATGTTGTTGCACCCGATCTTTCACGACACTCCCCTTCACTAGTAATAACCTCTTTGCCGGCGCATGCAATGTACACGAAGCTTGCTCCAAAACTTAGGTTTTTTTACAACTTACTCCAAAACTCGATACGGTAACCCTAAAAAACGCATCGTGTCTATTTCATAAAACATAACCTAAATTTTGCATGACGCACGGTCTTGATTTTTACTAGATCATGATTGGCGCGCGTTGCCGCGCCCGTCTATTTTGACTATAGAATAGTAGGCACATCTACACATATATGAAGGCATACAACATGAAGGTCGTGTTCGCATAAGTGATATTTAGTGGGGAATTTTGGATTATAGCCTGAATTTAGGAGTATTCTTTTTAATGTCTCGCCATTCAGCGGGAATTTGTGAACAATGTGGTTGCTTGGGAATACATGAAACCAAACCATACATTGTTTAGAGAACATTATTTTCGGCCAAAGAGAGTTGGAAACAAAGATCCACAATTGCCATAGTCACACAACAATCCTAATGACTCGTCCCATGCACAAATATACAGTATAGATAGAAGCAATTCAGTTATATTGTCTTTCCATGTATACATGACAAGCAACCAGATTTGCATTGGATGAAAGGTAGATCGATGAAAGAAATGTGAAAGCGGATGTATGATTCCTAAGTTGGGATTGAAGTTGCAACCTGCAAGAGCGAATCCATGATAAATTGTTAGGCTAGAATTTTCCTGAACGAATACACGTGAAGTCAAAAACCATAGTCCAAGAATTTCCTCAGGAGCCGACGCTTCGACATAACCATGGAACAAATGTGTCATTCAATCCTGATGCAAGACTACGCACTTTAAATCCTAATGGTTTATGGGCAGAAGGAATTGAATAAGGCTTGAAAATTATCATCATTTGGCTATGGCACTTTATTTCCAGATGATCTCGAATAGCAGAATGCATGATCAACAAATGTCATTTTTCATGATTGATGGATCAGGCATATATATTTTGTCCATTCCAACTTAACAATTATAGACAAATGATTTTAAAGTGTTAATAGCAATATCGCAGGGAAGAACAATGCCAAGAAGAGTTATCTATTCTTACATAGTATCCGGGCCTTACTAAAGAAACCAATCCCTATAAGACGGAGATGGAGAGTGTATTTGCATTGTCACCCTAATTAGCTTGAAGAGTGTATTTGCATTGTCACCCTCCTGTAGTAAATATTTTTCAGAACTTCATCAACCAAAAAAATGGATTAGAATCGTGAGACGGTCTCATTCTCTAAGCATCCACACTTTCAGAACTATATAAAGAACTTTCATAAATTTGAAGATGAACTGATAATAAATAATTAAAGAAAGATCTTGGACCATGAAAACGCTATCCAACTATTCTCTGCCTAAAAGCAGAGCAATGGTAAAATTGTAACTCTGAAACTATATTAACTAGGGGATAGTAACATTTATATGTTCAAACAAAGTATGTCATTCATGGGCTATATATAGGTTGTGCATAACTGTATAGAATTTAAGAAAAATCACTCATCAGTATGAGTATTCACTCTGTTAACCTGAACGACTTTATTACTGGTGTGCAATGGGTCAGAATTTGAAAATCAAGTGCTTACCTAGATAGAAATTTCTCATGCCCTATGTCATGCTTTGCGAGTTTTCTCTCACGCATGAGCTTCTTTTCCACCACTACTTTATATGAAAGGAAGATTTTTGTTAGATGAAATTCCCCACAGTAAAGATATCAATAATAGTGATCAGTCAAATAAACATCAAAAATCAACATAATATTTGAGTACATGTCAATCTGAAGTGACGGTGATAATACCAAGCCGTGAGCTACATCAAAAATTTAATTTTCGCAGAAGAAATATTTTGGGGCGTTGGGACCTAGCATATACATGTTCTGTGCATTGGAATTTGTTATCAGCCAAAGTAAAGTATATCAGACCTTGTGGCTATGCATTTATCTTAATCTTACCTATAAGAAATGTCCCTCAATAACATTACGGTTGTGAATACACTATTGCTACTGTGGTGGCATAAGTCAGATTAGACAAGTGCCAATCTGAAGACTCCCTCTAGTGGTTAATGCGTTTGAAAAAAGACTCTGCATACTGCATTGACTCTACAAAAAATAGATAAAATCATCTTAGTTCTTCACAGACGAAAAGATTGACACATGTTCTTCTCAGTCAACAAACAAAATAACTGATTTCTAGATAGCAAGGATATTCCTAAATAAATTCATTGTAATCCTGTATAGAATATAAGTTATGTGTCAGCATCGTGGCAGGCAACATGATTAGAGATCGCAAAAAAAAGAGGTGGTTGCGTCGCCGTTGGATGGTTTCTGGAGTGCTTTGCTACAGCCTGCAGCCATCTTGAATCAACCGTGTGAACGAACAGTGGAGGAGCGGAGATACAGAGGGAATGAGCCACCGCCGTCATTGTAATCTAGTTGTTTTAGGGCTTCTCAAGTGTTAATCAGACCTTCAAATCAACTACTCACAGATTAACCAGATCTCAGTTTCAAATCATCCGAAACGAGCATGAGGGGAACGAGGCATGGGGAAGTTGTGACCTCTGGATACCGACTGGAACACAATTGCTAAGCGATGTCGAGGTCGATCCATGGCCATGGGCAATGACCGGATCAGGAGCGCGCCGACGAGCGACACAATGGGTTGGGTCAGGAGGAGGTGGGAGGGAGGGTGACCTTGCAGTTGCCACATTGGGGTCTGGCCGTGGCGGCGCTTCCTGATGCTAGGTCGTTGAACAACCGTCGCGTCGCTTCCAAATCAATGGGCAGCCGGGACAGGAACAGATGTGGCAGCAAAGGATCTTCATCTTCCCCAAGTATTTCTTCATGTCTCCATTACCGTTGTACGGAGTGTTAGCGTCAGAGAGCTTGGAGCGCGTAAACCGCAACTGCAACAGAACGAACCGAGGAGGCGCGGTCCGTCGCGTCCTGGAAACCCAGCGCAGTGGCCATGCGAGTCCAAGCTCCTGCATCGCTCGATCATGGAGAGGCGCCGCCACCCGAGGGTGCGAGCGAATGAAAGCAGGGTCGCGACTCGTGAGCGTCTTTGTTTTAGGTTTTCCCAGTCCCACAGGAGTACCAGGCCCATAGGCCCAATTGAATCTCAGACGCCCAACAAAACCACCAGAGAAGCGGCCCGATAAGGTTAGCACTCGTGAGGATGGTACGAAGTCTGGGCGGTGCGATTAAGAGCCAATCTGACGGCCAAAAATGCATACAAGTGACGATCCAACGGATACAAATGCTAATGGTCTGAGAGGGCTGAAAAGATGCTCGGTTATAATGTATCTAAATATAGCAATAATCAACCCTCCTAACTTGACCCGGGGGGTTGTCAACACAATAATTCCTAATTATATCTCACGCACACACAAAAATTACAACTCCACCTCAACATACTTAAATAGCTAACACTATTATTCTCGCACGACATATGTGTTATACTGCATGTGACCCCCATCCTACTTGGCATAGGGGGGAACAATCTTGGATCTCAGTCGTAAATATGGATTTTCCTTGTGTCGCCAAAATAGAAAGGAGAACTTAACCATGATCTTGATTGCTTGCCATTTGAATAAGAGATCTTCTTACGTCCACGTGAGCCAATAGGACATCATAGTATTTAACCCATTAAGAACCAATTCTTGGGTGCCCCCTCGCGTGTGCCACACCATCACCTCTACTTTGTGAGTGAGGGCGCGTTGTGGCTGGATTAGGCATTTGTTTTCGTCGTCATGTGCGGCTTGTCCCGTGTTCATTTTGTCTAATGGGTCTGATCGTTGCGGTTTGGCCAACATGTCTTGATGGGGGGAGTAGATCGAACGTGTATTGGTTGGTTGGAGGAAACACCTTCCTCATATACACCCATTCACATTGCTTTTACTCGACCGCCACCACACGCAACCTCCCCTTGTCTTCCTCATTATGCTCTTCCTCGACCGCCATCGCACACATGATGACCCTTCATGATCCGATTACCGAATTGTAGAAAAATCCCTTACCTTTTCCCCAAGGAGTGACCATGGCTATCGAACGCACGAGAGGATGTGCTCTATGAGAAAGATTCAAACAAGTCATTGTTCTTGCAAAATATTCCAGTTTTCAACCGGACCTTTATCAACCTTTTTGGATGTAAACAATGATGTGAAATATGCATGGGTATGAGGTCTTACTCTCATAACCTTGTATTTGTGCTTGAGATTGCATCTTGATAATAACCATAGTCTTATAAGACACTCGTTACGATGTACTCACAACATGATGAAGGGGGGGATGTGTCCAAAGTACGCCACGACCAGTCATGACCTGCATCAAGAGTTAGTTGTCCAACTGATGGACCTTACCATCTATTGCGTGGGGTTACCTATGTTAACAAACGACCTATCAAGAATTATATGAGCAATGGGATCTTTAGGCATATCGACTATAACAAGATCGAACACTAATTTGAATGATAACACCATGCTTAATCCTTATTGCTCGCGTAAAAGTAGAATTGTCCATATTCAATCTAATCCTGGAAATAGCTCACTATCTGGAAAGCAGACAAGGATTCAGTAGTAACAAAAGGACCAAGTTTGAGACTATCATAAATAGACTTAGGTATAGTGGAAACACTAGCAACTAGATCAAATAAAAGCATTGTACTTATTCAAACCAATCTCAATCTCAATAGTTGGCTCAAAGGTATCTTTTATTTAGCAGGCAACTTACTAAATAGCTTTTTTCTTTCTTTCATCGTCCAACTCGCGTACCTTAGCTGCAATATGATCAACAAAGACATTATATGCTTCATCATTTGATACCTCAGGTAGTGGGTGTTTCATTTCTACCATCTTCATGAAGTCTACATTTGTATAATTATACTCTGGCACATGGCTTTTATCAAGCTCTTTTGCATTTTCTTCGCTAGTTCTCATCATCTTGATATCTTCAACCGGGTTAGGTTCCGATTTTACCTACAAACTTGGCTATAATCGAAGTTTGACCCTCTGCAATTTTAGCCTCTTGTGCTTCCATGCCCTTAGTTCTTCCGTCTAGAGCCTGCAAATCGTTAGTAAGTCCAGCAATCTTTCAATCAATTGACCAAGTAAGTTATCATGATTTTTCAAGATATTTTTTAAAGGTTTCATTTTGCTCACTTTGACTAGCAATAAAAAATTCAGAGTTTCCTATAGACTATTTCTATTGTCATTGTTCATCCCATTTAAATTATTAGGTGCTCCATTATTATTATTAGGATAAGGTAATCCAGGACTATACCCATTATTTTTCCAATTGGGGTTGTAACTACTACAAACAACAACATTGACATCATTAACATCTTCTCCAGCAACAGCATTCACATTTACCTCTTCTTTACCTTTCATGACGGATATGAGTTCTTCAATCTTAGCGGTTAACACCATATTATTTTCTTCAATGGCATTAACTCTTTTGGTGGTAGCCCTCTCGACATGCCATTGGGCATGGTTTTCTTGCATCTCATCAAGCAACTTTTTTAACATCAGCGATGGACTTCCCCATTATAGTTCCTCCAGCGTAGTATCAAGTATAGTTTTTGACATAGGATTTAAGGCACTATAAAACATATGAAGAATTATCCATTCTTACATTCCATGATTAGGACAATTCCTTATAGCCTCCTTCATGTGATCCCACGCAAGTGTTGGGAAACGTAGCATGCAATTTCAAAAAAAAAATCCTACGCTCAAGCAAGATCTATTTAGGAGATGCATAGCAATGAGAGGGGGGGGAGTGTGTATACATACCCTCGTAGACCATAAGCGGAAGCATTCGACAACGCGGTTGATGTAGTCGAACTTCTTCAAGCTCTGACCGATCAAGTACCGAATGTACGGCACCTCCGAGTTCAGCACACGTTCAGCTCGACGACGTCCCTCGTCCTCTTGGTCCAGCAAGATGTCGAGGATGTAGATGAGTTCCGTCATCACGACGGTGTGGTGACGGTGATGGTGAATTGATCTGCGCAGGGCTTCGCCTAACCACTACGAAGATATGACCGTGGGAGTAAACGGTGGAGGGGGGCGCCGCACATGGCTATGCAATAGTCTGAGGTGTGCTAGGTGGGGGAGAGGGGAGGCAGCCAAGAAGGTGCCCAAGTAGGCCGAATCCTACTTGGGGCCTTCCTATGGCCGACGCCCCCCTTCCTTATTTACCGGAGGGGGAAGGAAAGAGGAGGGGGAGGGAAGGAAGGGGAGGCCGAATCCCCCCTTTCCTTCTCCCTTCCCCTCTTTCCTTCTCCTCTGGTGCAGCCCATATGGGGGGTGTAGCAGCCCCTGGTGGCTGTTGTGTTTCCCCTCTTGGCCAATAAGGCCCATATCTTTTGCGGGGGGGTGCCCGGAACCCCTTCGGGTGACCCGATATGTACCCGGTACCCTCCGGAACACTTCCGGTGTCCGAATACCATTGTCCTATATATCAATCTTTACCTCCCGGCCATTTCGAGACTCCTTGTCATGTCCGTGATCTCATCCGAGTCTCCGAACAACATTCGGTCACCAAATCGCATAACTCATATAATACTAATTTGTCATCGAACGTTAAGCGTACGGACCCTACGGGTTCGAGAACTATGTAGACATGACCGAGACACCTCTCCGGTCAATAACCAATAGCGGTACCTGGATGCTCATATTGGCTCCTACATATTCTACGAAGATCTTTATCGGTCGAACCATTATGGCAACATACGTTATTCCCTTTGTCCATCGGTATAAAACTTGCCCGAGAGTCGATCGTCAGTATCTTCATACCTAGTTCAATCTCGTTACTGGCAAGTCTCTTTACTCGTTCCGTAATACATCATCCTGCAACTAACTCGTTAGTCACTTTGCTTGCAAGGCTTCTTATGATGTGTATTACCAAGAGGGCCTAGAGATACCTCTCCGATACTCGGAGTGACAAATCCTAATCTCGATCTATGCCAACTCAACAAACACCTTTGGAGATACATGTAGAGCATCTTTATAATCACCCAGTTATGTTGTGACATTTGATAACACTCAAGGCATTCCTCCGGTATTCAGGAGTTGCATAATCTCATATTTGAAGGAATATGTATTTGACATGAAGAAAGCAATATCAATAAAACTGAACGATCATAATGTTAAGCTAACGAATGGGTCTTGCCCATCACATCATTCTCCTAATGATGTGATCCCGTTATCAAATGACAACTCATGTCCATGGTTAGGAAACCTTAACCATCTTTGATCAACGAGCTAGTCAAGTAGAGGCTCACTAGGGACACAGTGTTTGTCTGTGTATTCACACATGTATTTAGATTTCTGATCAATACAATTCTAGCATGAATAATAAACATTTATCATAATAAGGAAATATAAAATAACAACTTTATTATTGCCTCTAGGGCATATTTCCTTCAGTCTCCCACTTGCACTAGAGTCAATAATCCAGATTACATTGTAATGATTCTAACACCCATGGAGTCTTGGTGTTGATCATGTTTTGCTCGTGGAAGAGGCAGTCAACGGGTCTGCTACATTCAGATCCGTATGTATTTTGCAAATCTCTATGTCCCTCCTTGACTTGATCACGGATGGAGTTGAAGTGTCTCTTGATGTGTTTGGTTCTTTTGTGAAATCTGGATTCCTTTGCTAAGGCAATTGCTCCAGTATTGTCACAAAAGATTTTCATTGGACCCAATGCACTAGGTATTACACCTAGATCGGATATGAACTCCT
Organism: Triticum aestivum; assembly: GCF_018294505.1. Taxonomy (NCBI): domain Eukaryota; kingdom Viridiplantae; phylum Streptophyta; class Magnoliopsida; order Poales; family Poaceae; genus Triticum; species Triticum aestivum. Next base: position 235,372,895 of record NC_057810.1, read on the forward strand.
TCATCCAGACTCCTTCATTTGCTGCTTCTAAAGCAGCTATGTACTCTGCTTCACACGTAGATCCCGCCACGACGCTCTGCTTGGAACTGCACCAACTGACAGCTCCACCATTCAAAATAAATATGTATCCGGTTTGTGACTTAGAGTCATCCGGATTAGTGTCAAAACTAGCATCGATGTAACCATTTACGATGATCTCTTTGTCACCTCCATAAACGAGAAACATATCCTTGGTCCTTTTTAGGTACTTCACAACATTCTTGACCGCTATCCAGTGATCCACTCCTGGATTACTTTGTTACCTCCCTGTCAGACTTATGGCAAGGCACATATCAGGTCTGGTACACAACATAACATACATGATAGAACCTATGGCTGAGGCATAGTGTAAGGGCATATTTATCCCTAAAGTGTTTTGGTGATTGATGACAATGCTTTTGCGGACTAATCATGTGCGTTGAGATTTCCAGAGATTCATCCTTTGGCACGAGATGATTCCATCCCCTCGGTGTTTTTATTCAAGACGGTGTAGCTCCTTTGTTTCTATGTTGGTGGACTAGTTTCGTAGGAGTCACCGTACTATCAAGAGGGGATCCGCTTTGGTAAGGCTAGGGCGGAATCAACACGTACACATCCTTATCACACCCGACGTTCCTTTCCGCTTCATTGGAGCTACCTTTTCCTCTCCTTGCCTGCCTTGACCTGCCCCAGCGGTAGTACCGCGGTCCTCAGCGGTAGTACCACCAAAGCACATCAAGCGGTAGTACCGCTCCCCAAGCAGTAGTACCGCTTGCTGTCTTCGGCCGTAGTACCGCTGTGGTTCCGGGCTACTACCGCCTCGACTCGAGACCCCTGTTTTCCGTGTTCGGTTTTACGGTACTAGTAGCGGCAGTAGTGGCAGTAGTACCGCTCCGGGACCAGGTCCCCTCTACCCTCGTGAGCGCGGCAGTACCGCTGGGAGGGAACGGTAGTACCGCTGGCTCAGCGATAGTACCGCCCTGCCCAAGCGGTAGTACCGCTCTGTGCATGGCTGCTTGGGGGGTAACGGTTGGATTGTTCCCCCCACTATATAAATAGGTCTTCTTCCCCAATGTTGACCTATCTCTTCCCCCAAAAGCTCCATTGTTGCTCCAAGCTCCATTTTTGCCCGATCTCTCTCCCTAGCCAATCAAACTTGTTGATTTGCTCGGGATTGGTTGAGAAGGCCCCGATCTACACTTCCACCAAGAGAAATTTGATTCTCCCCACTAATCCCTAGCGGATCTTGTTACTCTTGGGTGTTTGAGCACCCTAGATGGTTGAGGTCACCTCGGAGCCATAGTCCACTGTGGTGAAGCTTCGTGGTGTTGTTGGGAGCCTCCAATTAAGTTGTGGAGATTGCCCCAACCTTGTTTGTAAAGGTTCGGTCGCCGCCTTCAAGGGCACCAATAGTGGAATCACGACATCTCGCATTGTGTGAGGGCGTGAGGAGAATACGGTGGCCCTAGTGGCTTCTTGGGGAGCATTGTGCCTCCACACCGCTCTAACGGAGACGTACTTCCCTTTAAAAGGAAGGAACTTCGGTAACACATCCTCGTCTCCACCGGCTCCACTCTTGGTTATCTCGTGCCTTTACATGTGCTAGTTGTTATTGCATCATATAGGTTGCTCACATAGTTGCATATCTAGACAACCTATCTTGTTGCAAAGTTTAATTTGGTAAAGAATAGTTTAAACTTTGTTAGTTGCCTATTCACCCCCCCCCCTCTAGTCAACTATATCGATCCTTTCAATTGGTATCAGAGCCTCGTCTCTTTATTAAGGACTTTGCCGTCCGAAGAGTATGGTTGACACCGTAGAAGGTGGGGAGGAGGAGCACTCCGGTGTGAATCCGATCTCGTCTATGGGTAATGGGGAAACCGCGGTGTCCCGTGAGGAATTCAATGTGGCCTTGGACACATTGAAAACCTCCGTGACAACCACGGTTGAAAAACATGTTTAATAAATTCTTAGAAGGACTTAAACTACCTACCTCGCCATTGAAAGAGGGTGATCCAGCTAACAAGGTGACGGATGCTAACTCCGACAAGGGGGAAGCTAGTAGTGAGAAGGGTCCTTCTACTAGTGGTAGAAATGGCACCGGCATCTTTGCCCATGTGGAACCTCCAATTTATGGAGGACTGATTCCCTCTACTCATTTAAATCATGCCGGTCCTCCTCCTAAGATTGTGAAAAATGAGGATTTTGATTCTTGGGTGTATCGCTTCAAGCGTCATTTAAATCATGTGAATACTAACCTTTGGAGAATCATTGAAGAAGGTTTCTATCCACATGACCGAAGCAACTTCACCCCGAGAGAAGTGGTGGATAATCAATTCAATGAGAGTGCTCTCTTCATCATCCAAGATGCAATCCTTCCCGAAGATCTCCCTCATCTTCGACCCCATGCCATGGCAAAAGATGCATGGCAATGTGTTGTGTCTCTCTATCAAGGAAGTGCTAGCATTCAACGCTCCAACTATGAAGTGGTGCAAGATGAAGCCGATGAGTTTGCAATGAAAGAAGATGAAGAACCTCGTGAGCTCTTTCGAAGAGTGACCAAACTCGCGGTCTCACTCCGAGATCATGGGAGCAAGGACATGGATGACAATTGGATCAAGCGCAAGTTCCTCAAGGCCATGATGCCCTACAACAAGGCCATGTCCTCCATCATTCGTCAAAGACCGGACTTCCACTCCATGATCTCAAGCGAAGTGTTGGATGAGTTTGTTGCAATGAGCATCTTGGACAAGACCGCCGACAATGCGGTGCTCCGTTCTCAAAGGGCAAAGAAGCCCAACCTTGCCTTGAAGGCCAAGGTTATTGTGGAAGAAGAGGAAGAAGAGGAGGATGAGGAGAGCAACCCCGAAGATACGAAATATGATTATCATGAGCACATGGCTCTTGCTTCAAGACAATTTTGGAGCAAGAAGAATTCAAGACCCAACTTCAACAAGAACAACTCAAGTGGCGTCAAGGGCAAGCAATGAGTTAGAACTTGCTTCAACTGTGGCAATGTGAGCCATTTCATTGCGGATTGTCCTTACGAGAAGCGGGAAGACAATGGTGGCAAGTTCATCCGAAAAGACAAAGCCAAGTCCTTCCCCAACAAGAACAACTTCACCAAGAAGACTCCTACTCGTGGGTTGGTGGTCCAAGAAGAATACCGTGAGGATGACGACGATGATGAAGAAAGAGAAGCAATGGTCATGGCATCCGTTGCCATTGCCACATCTCCCCGGATGTCTTTCTTCGATTCACCCAACGAGAACATCACCGCCAAGTGCCTCATGGCTAAAGCCACCAACAAGGTAACCCCCAACATCAAAACCACCATCATTACTAATCCCTCTTTGACGGATGGCATTGATGAAAGTGAGGGGTCTAATGAAGAAGTAAATAAATTTGAGTCTTTTATGAGTAAGCTCAAGGGCAAATCCAAGAAGCACTTTGTTGCTCTCTTGGAACAACTTGGTGAAGCCAATGACATGATCGAGGCTCACGAAGAAACCATCTCTAAGATGGAAGGTCATAGTCGTGACTATGCCGATGAGATATCGGATCTCTCCAATGCTCTTGAGGAAGAGCGTGGGCATCGTTTGGCTCTTGGGGAGTCACACAACGGTGACCATGCCAAGTTAAAGAAAGATATTGATCATGCTCTTGTTGTGTCTTGTGTGCTAACTTCCGAGAAGGCTAAACGTGGGGTTGATCATGCTAGACTCAAGGAGGAGTTTGATGTACTTGACAAGGCCCACAAGGTCTTGAAGGGTGCACATGCAAACCTCAAGGAGTCTCATGCTCATCTCCAAGTTGAGCTAACCAAGGAAAAGGCCACCTTTCCTCATATGGTATTAATTGATAATGCATATGCCACTAACCCGTGTTGTGAGCATGTGCATCTTGTGGAGGAGAATGCCAAATTGAAGGATCAACTTGAGAAAGGCCTTGTGACATGCATTCAAGGTGAGAAGAACCTCAACGACCTTTTGAGCAATCAAAAGGAAGTTGTGGCCAAGGAAGGAATTGGATTCGCACCCAAGTCCAAGAACAAGAAGAAGAACGACAAGACCAAATGACCTCCCCCTCTCAAGCAAACCTTTGTGAAAGAGGGAGAGGGTGCTCCTAAGGAGAAGAAGAACAATGTGAAGGGTGTTGATGTCAAAAAGGGCAACGCCACCTCCCCCTCCTTCAACAAAGCCGGCGACTTTAACCCTTCTTATGTGTTGTGTCGTGCTAGTGATGGACATGTTTATGCTAAATTTGTTGGTTCTTCTTATGAGTACATTGAGTGGTCTATTTGGGTTCCTAAGACCCTTGTTACTAACATCAGAGGACCCATTACTAAATGGGTACCTAAAACCAAGCATTGATCTCTTATAGGTATTTGCTTCTGGTGGGGGATCATGGTTGCTCGATAGTGGAGCAACAAATCATATGACCGGGAGCAAGGACTTGGTGGTGGACGTGCAAAAGATTCCATCTATGCCCACCAATGTCGAGTGGGGTGATGCCTCACATTCTAAGGTATTGGGTCTTGGCAAGGTTGTCATTTCTCATGATCTAACGATCGAGAAAGTCATGCTTGTTGAATCCCTTGCATACAATTTACTTTTCGTTCGTCAACTTGCACTCATGGGTTTTGCCACTTTCTTTGACATTGATATCGTGACCCTCTTGTGGAGCAAGACTCTTAAAGTAGCCTTTGTTGGGCATGTCGAGAATGGTCTCTATGTGATTAACTTTTCGGAGCGACCCACTAAGACCGCGACATGCCTAATGGCTAAAGTTGACGTGGGATGGCTTTGGCATCGCCGTTTAGCCCACATCAATATGAGATCTTTGCAAAGTCTTTTCAAGGGGGACCATGTCTGTGGACTAAAAAATGTTAGTTTTGCGAAAGATCGTGCTTGCAGTGCTTGTATCGAAGGAAAGCTTCATGAGACGGCTCACCCTCCCACGACTATCATCTATTCGAAGAGACCCTTGGAGATCCTTCACATGGACCTCTTTGGGCCGCCATCCTTTGATAGTCTTGGGGGAAGAAAGTATTGCTTGAGATTGTGGATGATTATTCAAGATACACGTGGGTATATTTCTTCAAGAGGAAGAGTGAAACTCAACAAACCGTAATCGACTTTGCAAATGAAGCTCAACGACAACATGATGCAAAGATCTTGACAATAAGAAGTGACAACGACACCGAGTTCAAGAACTACACCCTGGATGAATTCCTTAGTGATGAGGGGATCAAGCATCAATATGCTGCACCATATACCCCTCAACAAAATGGTGTAGCGGAGAGGAAGAACCGGATGTTGATGGATGCAGCAAGGACCATGATGGCGGAGTTCAAGTCTCCATACAACTTTTGGGCCGAAGCCAACAACACAGCGTGTCATGCATCCAATCGGCTCTATCTCCGCAAAGGCTTGAACAAGACTCCTTATGAGATACTCACCGGCAACAAGCCCAATCTCAAGTACTTCCGGGTGTTCGGGTGTAAGTGTTTCATTCTCAAAAAAGGTGTTCGTTTGTATAAATTTGAGGCTAGGGCATATTTGTTGGTTATGCTACAAACTCTCATGCTTACTGTGTTCTCGACAAGTCCACCGGACTCATTGAGGAGATGTGTAACATGGAGTTTGACGAAAATAACGGCTCCCAAGTGGAGCAAAGTGCTACTTGTGATGTAGGTGATGAAATTCCTCCCCAAGCCATAAGAAGAATGGGTATTGGTCATATTCTACCCATTGAGGAACCCCTTGTGGCCGAAGGAGAAGGACAATGCTCCACTCAAGTGGAGCCATCACCTCCCCAAGACCCACACGCTTCCGAAGAACAAAGTGAAGGCCCTCAACCTCGTGAGCAAGACCAAGGGCAAGATCAATCTCAAGATGGTGGTGAACCTCCAAATGATGCCCAAGGTCAAGTTCTCCCCCTCAAGCAAGTTCAAGATCAAGATCAAGAACAAGATCAAGACAACGCTCAAGATAATCAAGTTAACCCTCCTCCTTCCACATCCGAGGAGGAATTAGAGCGTCGTGTCGCGAAGATCGCTTCCAAACTCACCACCAAAGGCCATCTCATGGAGAATGTGGTTGGAAGCCTAAGAAAGGGGGTAAGCACTCATAGACAATTAGAAAACTATTGTGAACATCACGCGTTTGTCTCTTGTGTTGAACCCCAAAAGGTCTATGAGGCGCTCGAAGACTCGGATTGGCTCAATGCCATGCATGAAGAACTCAACAACTTCGAGTACAACAAGGTGTGGAGATTGGTGCCAAGGCCATCGGGGAACCACAATGTCATTGGAACCAAGTGGATTTTCAAGAACAAGCAAGATGCTCATGGGAACATCATTCGCAACAAGGCAAGATTGGTAGCACAAGGCTACTCCCAAGTCGAGGGTATCGACTACGGTGAAACCTTTGCTCCTGTTGCTCGCCTTAAATCCATATGTTTGTTCATTGCTTATGCTTCTCATCACAACTTTAAGTTGCAACAAATGGATGTGAAAAGTGCTTTTCTTAATGGTCCTATTAATGAGTTGGTCTATGTCAAGCAACCCCCCGGGTTCGAGGATCCCTACTTCCCGGATCATGTGTATCAACTCGATAAGGCACTCTATGGCCTTAAACAAGCCCCACGTGCGTGGTATGACCACCTTACCGAGTTGTTACAAGATCATGGATTTGAGGTGGGGCAAATCGATCCCACTCTTTTTACTAAGAAGGTCAAAGGGGAGTTGTTTGTATGCCAACTATATGTTGATGATATTATCTTTGGTTCCCCTAACAAAGCTTTCAATGAGGAATTTGCCGCTCTCATGACCTCCAAGTTCAAGATGTCTTCGATGGGAGAGTTGAAGTTCTTCCTTGGTTTTGATATCAAACAACGAAGAGAAGGTACCTTCATCAACCAAGCCAAATACACTCAAGACATGCTAAAAAGATTCAAGCAAAGTGATGTCAAGACGGCTTTACCCCAATGCCTACCAAGTGCCAACTTGACATTGATCCCAATGGTAAAGCGGTGGATCAAAAGGTATATCGTTCCATGATTGGCTCCTTGATTTACCTTTGTGCATCTAGACCGGATATCATGTTGAGTGTGGGAATATGTGCACAGTTTCAAGCCGCACCAAAGGAAAGCCACTATGTGGCGGTCAAGCGAATCTTTCAATATTTGGCTCATACCCCAAACTTTGGCTTATGGTACCCAAGAGGGGCAAACTTCAAGCTTGAAGGATATACGGATTCCGATTGCGCGGGAGACAAAGTGGATAGGAAGTCCACTTCCGGAGGGTGCCAATTTCTCGGTTGCTCTTTGGTGAGTTGGTCTTCGAAGAAGCAAAGTTGTGTGTCTCTCTCGTCCACCGAAGCAGAGTATGTGGCCGCCGGTAGTTGTTGTGCACAACTCTTATGGATGAGGCAAACTTTAAAGGAGTACAGTGTCATTTGTGACAAAGTGCATCTTTGGTGTGATAATGAAAGTGCCATCAAGATTTCTCTCAACCCGGTGCAACATTTCAAGACGAAGCATATTGAGATTCGGTATCACTTCATCCGGGATCACATTAGGCGAGGGGAGATCAAGCTCAAGTATGTCAACACTCATGATAACCTTGCAAATATTTTCACGAAGCCCTTGGATGAAGCAAGATTTCGCGAGTTAAGGCATGAGCTAAATATCATTGATTCGAGCAATGTGACTTGAACCCTTGCACACCCACCTCACTCAACTTGTTGTCTAGTTTAGATGTAGGCATGGACATAGGGGGAGTGTTGTTCTCTCAATGAACTCTCCCTCCCCCATTATGCATAAATTGATCTAGTCTTTCACTTTAACCATTTTTTATGGTACTTGTGCTTCAAGGACGAGTTTTGGTCATGGGTCCAAGGTTAAAATCTTCGTGACGCCATACCTCTTGACTCAAACATAGGTGGCCTCGGCCACCGCCCTCTCTTGAAGAGGTGTGTTTTGGCCCTTTGTTAGTGTGTTTGTGGCCGTGTTGGTCTTTTCTCCTTCTTGGTTGTGTTTCTCCGTTTCTTTTTTAGCTTAGCCGTTCTGCCTAGTGCTTTTTGTTGCTGTGGTGCGTGGTACTACCGCTTTAAGCGGTAGTACCGCCCACCAGCGCGGTACTACCGCTGCGGGGCGGGGTCAGGGGGTTAAGTCATGGGCAGGGGGAGGTTTCCCTTCCCCATACCCATTCGCTCGCCCCCTCGCTCCGTCTCGTCTCTCCAGCAACCGGCGCCACGGGAGGGCTCCGGCGGATCTCCTTCTCCGGGGCGTCCCTCTCCATTCCCTTCGGTGGAGTCGATCCCCACCTTGTCCTCTTGCCATGGATGCCGGTATTGCCCCCGTTCTCTCTCTCTTCTTGTCTAGATTTCCAATCTAGCATCTTAGGGGCAATAGTAGTTGCATCTCTAGATTTTTGGCCAAATCTAGGCTTGAGTAGGATGGAGAAGGCATCTAGGCAGTTTGGATTAGTGGTTGGTAGAAGTATTTTTGAATTTGGTAGGACGGTAGTGCCGGATCTGACCACGGCAGTAGGAAATTGTTGTTTCCCCGTTTCGAGCGGTACTACCGCTCCATGTGGAGCGGTACTACCGCTTGGAGCGGTACTGCCGCTCACGGGTCACGGTACTACCGCCCTCTACCAAGTTCCATCTTACTCTTACCACTCAGTGATCCTTTTGTTGTGTTTGATGGCTTATGCTCGCTCTTTCTGGTCGTTTGTGTGTTCTTGTGTGTGGCTCCAGGTGATGAACATCCGGAGCATCAGGCTCGGCGTATCAACCCCGGTCATGCCACTTCAAAGCGTTACCGCACAACTGAGTCTGCAGGAGGTTCCTCAAGTGCTCCACCTCCACCTCAACTCAAGAAGAAGTCTGATGTCAAGCCGAAGCAATCTGGCAAAACCATGCCGGAAATGCAAGCCAAAGAGTTCTGGGCAAGGCATCGCCGCAACCCCTATGAGGCAGACCAAGATCCCACTTTGGTCAACTGTCCGTTCTGCAACAGGTTTCAGTTTGCCATATTCTTTGACGTGCTCAAGGCCAAGAAGAACCTCTTTGTTAACGTGCACTCCATCGACACCGACCATATGGAGAAGGATCCTGAATACTTTGGTGAAGCTCTTCAGATGTGCACTCAACTGAACATTCTTGGTATTATGCAATTCAACAAAGATTCTGATGCTGATATTATGGCCCAATTCTATGCCACGGTTCATCTCGGGACTGATGAGGACAGGACACTGACTTGGATGACCAATGGCAAGTTGCTTTCTGTCAAGTGGAAGACGTTCATGGAGTTGATTGGGGTGGAAGATCACGGGCTTGCGTCTCCTGTCGGCTTTCGCCCACACCGCAACACCACCTCCACTCACAAGCAAGCACTCTGGCCCTACTGCATCTGAAGATCAACCCTGAGATGAAGAAGGAAACGTATGAGCTGCCTGCCTTTCTGGACATTCTTCACCGTGTCTTCCGTGAGACTCTTTTCCCTCGCATCGGGAATCTGGATATGGTTCATTCTTATCTCGTGGACATGCTTCTCTTCTGCCAGCGTGAGAAGGAAGAAAACACCGGCGAGTCCCTGGATATCTCTCATCTCATGTGGTCTGAGCTCTTATCTGCTATCTCCGAGCGCAAGTGCCCGATTTACGGTCCGTTCATCATGCTGCTTATTGAGAAGGCCTGGGATCATGTCTATCCCAAGGTGATGCTAGAGACTGGAGAGTTGGTCTCTCATGACATCAAGCGTCTAAGGAAGAAGGACAACTAGGGCACTCAGGTCCCTAAATCTGGAGGTCCTTCGTCTGCTGCTGCCATGGAGACCGAAGAGGAGGCCGAGGCTGAGGATGATGATGACTATGTGCCTTTTGGGGCAGAGCCCTCTTGGGCCAAGAAGCTCAAGCTCAAGATGAAGAAGTTGTTCTACTTGGAGTCTCACAGTCAGTACATGACTCATGTGGCTGAGAAGAAGGCCCGAGGTCATCACAAGGAGCTCATGCGTCAGTTGGGTGCCACAGTTATCAGTGGATATGAGGACCAGCTTACTAAGGAGAAGGAGTGGATTCAGCAGCACTGCTCGTGGACAGATTCTGATGCCAAGCAGTTCCAGACCGACGACGGTGGTGAAGACGATCCCGCTGAGATCTGATATTTGAGACCCTCACTTGCTAACACCTGGAGCCGTAGCAACACTCCCTCTCCTTTTTGGTGTCTCGATGCCAAAGGGGGAGAGAGTTTAGGGTTTTGTGTCTTTCGTCTTCTGTGTGGTGTGTTTGTGTTTTCTCGCCATTTGCTTTGTTTGGTTTTGTGTCAGTGAGACCTAAGTTCCAGACATATGGTGTGAGACATATGCTACCTTATCTTTAGATTATCTTTATCTATGTCTATCTAGCTTATGAGTTGCATGCTTATCCTGTTATTTATTTTGCTCTCATCTACCCTGCTTAGGTTGTTGGTCTCTAAAATGTAGGGGGAGCGTTGATCCTAGTATGTGTGTCGTGCAGTCCAAAGCACTTTTCTAGATGGCACACATCTAGGGGGAGCTCATCTACATTTTAGGACGGTGGGGTTTTGCGCATGTCCTATGTTTTTTCCCTGTTTGTGCATATCCCGTATTGTCATCAATCCACCAAAAAGGGGGATATTGTAAGGGCATATTTATCCCTAAAGTGTTTTGGTGATTGATGACAATGCTTTTGCGGACTAATCGTGTGCGTTGAGATTTTCAGAGATTCATCCTTTGGCACAAGATGATTCCATCCCCTCGGTGTTTTTATTCAAGACGGTGTAGCTCCTTTGTTTCTATGTTGGTGGACTAGTTTCGTAGGAGTCACTGTACTATCAAGAGGGTATCCGCTTTGGTAAGGCTAGGGTGGAATCAACACGTACACATCCTTATCACACCCGACGTTCCTTTCCGCTTCATTGGAGCTACCTTTTCCTCTCCTTGCCTGCCTTGACCTGCCCCAGCGGTAGTACCACGGTCCTCAGCGGTAGTACCGCCGAAGCACGTCAAGCGGTAGTACCGCTCCCCAAGCGGTAGTACCGCTTGCTGTCTTCGGCCGTAGTACCGCTGTGGTTCCGGGCTACTACCGCCTCAACTCGAGACCCCTATTTTTCGTGTCGGGTTTTGTGGTACTAGTAGCGGCAGTAGTGGCGGTAGTACCGCTCCAAGCGGTAGTACCGCCCATATTCCTGCGGTAGTACCGCTCTGGGCCCAGGTCCCTGTTACCCTCGTGAGCGCGGCAGTACCGCTGGGAGGGAACGGTAGTACCGCTGGCTCAGCCGTAGTACCGCCCTGCCCAAGCGGTAGTACTGCTCTGTGCGTGGCTGCTTGGGGGGGTAACGGTTGGATTGTTCCCCCCACTATATAAAGAGGTCTTCTTCCCCAGTGTTGACCTATCTCTTCCCCCAAAAGCTCCATTGTTGCTCCAAGCTCCATTTTCGACCGATCTCTCTCCCTAGCCAATCAAACTTGTTGATTTGCTCGGGATTGGTTGAGAAGGCCCCGATTTACACTTCCACCAGGAGAAGTTTGATTCCCCCCACTAATCCCTAGCGGATCTTGTTACTCTTGGGTGTTTGAGCACCCTAGACGGTTGAGGTCACCTTGGAGCCATAGTCCATTGTGGTGAAGCTTCGTGGTGTTGTTGGGAGCCTCCAATTAAGTTGTGGAGATTGCCCCAACCTTGTTTGTAAAGGTTCAGTCGCCGCCTTCAAGGGCACCAATAGTGGAATCACGGCATCTCGCATTGTGTGAGGGCGTGAGGAGAATATGGTGGCCCTAGTGGCTTCTTGGGGAGCATTGTGCCTCCACACCGCTCTAACGGAGACGTACTTCCCTTTAAAAGGAAGGAACTTCGGTAACACATCCTCGTCTCCACCGGCTCCACTCTTGGTTATCTCGTGCCTTTACATGTGCTAGTTGTTATTGCATCATATAGGTTGCTCACATAGTTGCATATTTAGACAACCTATCTTGTTGCGAAGTTTAATTTGGTAAAGAATAGTTTAAAATATGTTAGTTGCCTATTCACCCCCCTCTAGTCAACTATATCGATCCTTTCACATAGGGAATGACTTTCATTTTCTCTCTATCTTCTGCAGTGGTCGGGCATTGAGTCTGACTCAATTTCACACCTTGCAATACAAGCAAGAACCCTTTCTTTGACTGATCCATTTTGAACTTCTTCAAAACTTTGTCAAGGTATGTGCTTTGTGAAAGTCCTATTAAGCGTCTTGATCTACCTCTATAAATGTTGATGCCCAATATATAAGCAGCTTCACCGAGGCCTTTCATTGAAAAACATTTATTCAAGTATCCTTTTATGCTATCCAGAAATTCTACATAATTTCCAATCAACAATATGTCATCCACATATAATATTAGAAATGCTATAGAGCTCCCACTCACTTTCTTTTAAATACAAGCTTCTCTGAAAGTCTGAATAAAACCATGTGCTCTGATCACCTCATCAAAGCGTATATTCCAACTCCGAGGTGCTTGCACCAGTCCATAGATGGATCGCTAGAGCTTGCACACTTTGTTAGCACCTTTAGGATCGACAAAACCTTCTAGTTGCATCATATACAACTCTTCTTTGAGAAACCCATTAAAGAATGCAATTTTGACATCCATTTGCCAGATTTCATAATCATAAAATGCCGTAATTGCTAACATGATTCGGACAGACTTAAGCATCGCTATGGGTGAGAAGGTCTCATCGTAGTCAACTTCTTGAACTTGTCGAAAACCTTTTGCGACAAGTCGAGCTTTGTAGACAGTAACATTACCATCAGCGTCAGTCTTCTTCTTGAAGATCCATTTATTCTCTATGGCTCGCTGATCATCGGGCAAGTCCACCAAAGTCAACACTTTGTTCTCATACATGCATCCTATCTCAGATTTCATGGCCTCAAGCCATTTATCAGAATCTGGGCTCATCATAGCTTCTTCATAGTTCGTAGGTTCACCATGGTCTAGTAACATGACTTCCAGAACAGGACTGTCGTACCACTCTGGTGCGGACCGTGCTCTGATTGACCTATGAGGCTCAGTAGTAATTTGATCTAAAGTTTCATGATCATCATCATTAGCTTCCTCTCTAGTTGGTGTAGGCATCTTTGGAACGGTTTTCTTTGATGAGCTACTTTCCAATTCGAGAGAAGGTACTATTACCTCATCAAGTTCTACTTTCCTACCACTCACTTCTCTCCAGAGAAACTCCTTCTCTAGAAATGTTCCATTCTTGGCAACAAAGATCTTGCCTTTGGATCTGTGGTAGAAGGTGTACCCAATTGTTTCCTTAGGGTATCCTATGAACACTCACTTCTCTGATTTGGGTTCGAGCTTATCAGGCTGAAGCCTTTTGACATAAGTGTCGCAACCCCAAACTTTAAGAAACGACAGCTTAGGTTTCTTGCCAAACCACAGTTCATACGGTGTCATCTCAAGATTTAGACGGTGCCCTATTTAACGTGAATGCAGTTGTCTCTAATGTATAACCCCAAAAGAATAGTGGTAAATCGGTAAGAGACATCATAGGTTGCACCATATCTAATAAAGTGCGGTTACGACGTTCGGACACACCATTACGCTGTGGTGTTCCTGGTGGCGTGAGTTGTGAAACTATTCCACATTGTTTTAGATGAAGGCCAAACTCGCAACTCAAATATTCGCCTCCATGATTAGTTCGTAGAAACTTTATTTTCTGTTATGATGATTCTTCACTTCACTCTGATATTCTTTGAACTTTTCAAATGTTTCAGACTTGTGTTCCATTAAGTAGATATATCCATATCTGCTCAAATCATCTGTGAAGGTCAGAAAATAACGATACCCGCCGCGAGCCTCAACACTCATCGGACCGCATACATCGGTATGTATTATTTCCAATAAGTCATTGACTCGCTCCATTGTTCCGGAGAACGTAGTTTTAGTCATCTTGCCCATGAGGTATGGTTCACAAGTATCAAATGATTCATAATCAAGTGATTCCAAAAGTCCATCTGCATGGAGTTTCTTCATGCGCTTTACACCAATATGAACTAAATGACAGTGCCACAAATATGTTGCACTATCATTATCAACTTTGCATCTCTTGGCATCAATATTATGAATATGTGTATCACCACAATCGAGATTCAACAAAAATAGACCACTGTTCAAGGGTGCATGACCATAAACTATATTACTCATATAAATAGAACAACAATTATTCTCTGATTTAAATGAATAACCATCTCGCACTAAACAAGATCCATATATAATGTTCATGCTCAACGCTGGCATCAAATAACAACTATTCAGGTCTAAAACTAATCCCCAAGGTATATGTAGAGGTAGCGTGCCGACGGTGATCACATCGACCTTGGAACCATTCCCGACGCGCATCATCACCTCGTCCTTAGCTAATCTTCGTTTAATCCGTAGCTCTTGTTTTGAGTTACAAATATGAGCAATCGAACCAGTATCAAATACCCAGGCGCTACTATGAGCATGAGTAAGGTACACATCAATAACATGTATATCAAATATACCTTTGTTCAGTTTGCCATCCTTCTTATCCGCCAAATACTTGGGGCAGTTCCGCTTCCAGTGACCAGTCCCTTTGTAGTAGAAGCACCCAGTTTCAGGCTTGGGTCCAGCTTTGGGCTTCTTCCCGGGAGTGGCAACTTGCTTGCCATTCTTCTTGAAGTTCCCCTTCTTTCCCTTGTCCTTTTTCTTAAAACTAGTGGTCTTGTTAACCATCAACACTTGATGCTCCTTCTTGATTTCTACGTCCATAGCTTTGAGCATTGCGAAAAGCTCGAGAGTTGTCTTCTCCATCCCTTGCATATTATAGTTCATCACGAAGCCTTTGTAGCTTGGTGGCAGTGATTGGAGAAACTCTGTGAATAACACTATCATCTGGAAGATTAGTTCCCAGCTGAGTCAAGTGATTATGATATCCAGACATTCTGAGTATGTGTTCAAAGACAGAACTATTCTCCTCCATCTTGCAGCTATAGAACTTGTTGGAGACTTTGTATCTCTCAACTAGGGCATTTGCTTGAAATATTAACTTCAACTCTTGGAACATCTCATATGCTCCATGACGTTCAAAACGTCTTTGAAGTCCCGATTCTAAGCCACAAAGCATGGCACACTGAACTATCGAGTAGTCATCAGATCGAGCTTGCCAGTTGTTCAAAACATCAGCATCTGCTCCTGCAACAAGCCTTTCACCTAGTGGTGCATCAAGGACATAATTCTTCTGTGCAGCAATGAGGATAATCCTCAAGTTATGGACCCAGTCCGTGTAGTAGCTACCATCATCTTTCAATTAGCTTTCTCTAGGAACGCATTAAAATTCAAGGGACCGGTAACACGGACCATTGATCTACAACATAGATATGCAAATACTAGCAGGACTAAGTTCATGATAAATTAAGTTCAATTAATCAAATTACTTAAGAACTCCCACTTATATAGACATCCCTCAAGTCATCTAAATGATACGTGATCCAAATCAACTAATCCATGTCCGGTCATCGCGTGAGATGAAGTAGTCATCAATGGTGAACATCTCTATGTTGATCGTATCTACTATATGATTCACGTTCGACCTTTCGGTGTCCAGTGTTCCGCTGCCATGTCTGTACATGCTAGGCTCGTCAAGTTTAACCCAAGTATTCCGCATGTGTAAAACTGTCTTGCACCCGTTGTATGTGAACGTAGAGTCTATCACACCCGATCATCACGTGGTGTCTCAACACGACGAACTGTTGCAATGGTGCATACTCAGGGAGAACACTTATACCTTGAAAGTTGGTTAAGGGATCATCTTATAATTCTACCGCCGTACTAAGATAAATAAGATGCATAAAAGATAAACATCACATGCAATCAAAATATGTGACATGATATGGCCATTATCATCTTGTGCTTTTGATCTCCATCTCCAAAGCATCGTCATGATCTCCATTGTCACCGGTTCGACACCTTGATCTCCATCATTGTGTCGTGGTCGTCTCACCAACTATTGCTTCTACAACTATCGCTAACACATAGTGATAAAGTAAAGCAATTACATGACGTTTGCATTTCATACAATAAAGAGACAACCATAAGGCTCCTGCTGGTTGCTGATAACTTTTACAAAACATGATCATCTCATACAATAACATATATCACATCATGTCATGACCATATCACATCACAACATGCCCTGCAAAAACAAGTTAGACATCCTCTACTTTGTTGTTGCA
Organism: Triticum aestivum; assembly: GCF_018294505.1. NCBI lineage: Eukaryota > Viridiplantae > Streptophyta > Magnoliopsida > Poales > Poaceae > Triticum > Triticum aestivum. The sequence continues at coordinate 235,389,184 of NC_057810.1, forward strand.
AGTTTTACGTGGCTGCTATGGGCTTCTAGCAAGAACTGTTCTTACCTACGCATCAAAACCACAATGGTGATTTATCAAGTTTGCTGTTTTAACCTTCAACAAGGACCGGCCGCAGTCAAATTTGATTCAACTAAAGTAGGAGAAACAGACACCCGCCAGCCACCTTTATGCAAAACTAGTTGCATGTCTGTCGGTGGAACCGGTCTCATGAACGTGGTCATGTAAGGTTGGCCCGGGCCGCTTCATCCAACAATACCGCAAAATCAAAATAAGACATTGGTGGTAAGCAGTATGACGATCACCGACCACAACTCTTTGTATTCTACTTGTGCATATCATCTACGCATAGACCTGGCTCGGATGCCACTGTTGGGAAATGTAGCATGCAATTTCAAAAAAAAAATCATACGCTCACGCAAGATCTATCTAGGAGATGCATAGCAACGAGAGGGGAAGAGTGTGTCTACATACCCTCATAGACCGTAAGCGGAAGCGTTTGACAACGCAGTTGATGTAGTCGAACTTCTTCTAGCCCCGACCGATCAAGTACCGAACATGCGGCACCTCCGAGTTCTACACACATTCAACTCGATGACGTCCCTCGTCCTCTTGATCCAGCAAGATGTCGAGGAAGTAGATGAGTTCCGTCAGCATGATGGCATGGTGACAGTGATGGTGAATTGTTCCATGCAGGGCTTCGCCTAAGCACTATGAAGATATGATCGTGGGAGTAAACGGTGAGGGGGTGCCGCACACGACTATGCAATAGTCTGAGGTGTGCTAGAGGCGCCCCCACATATATATAGGTGGGGGAGAGGGGAGGAAGCCAAGGAGGCGCCCAAGTAGGCCGAATCCTACTTGGGGCCTTACTATGGTCGGCTCCCCCCTTCCTTATTTACTGGAGGGGGAGGGAAAGAGGAGGGAGGAGGGAAGGAAGGGGGAGGCGGAATCCCCCCTTTCCTTCTCCCTTCCCCTCTTTCCTTCTCCTCTGGTGCGGCCCATATGGGGGGCGCAGCAGCCCATGGTGGCTGCTGTGTTTCCCCTCTTGGCCCATAAAGCCCATATCTTTTGCCGGGGGTGCCCGGAACCCCTTCCGGTGACCCGATATGTACCCGATACCCTCCAGAACACTTCCGGTGTCCGAATACCATCGTCATATATATCAATCTTTACCTCTCGACCATTTCGAGACTCCTCATCATGTCCGTGATCTCATCCGGGACTCCGGACAACATTCGGTCACCAAATCATATAACTCATATAATACTAATTTTTCATCGAACGTTAAGCGTGCGGACCCTACGGGTTCGAGAACTATGTAGACATGACCGAGACACCTCTACGGTCAATAACCAATAGCGGAACCTGGATGCTCATATGGGCTCCTACATATTCTATGAAGATCTTTATCGGTCGAACCGTTATGACAACATACGTTATTCCCTTTGTCCATTGGTATGTTACTTGCCCGATATTCGATCGTCGGTATCTTCATACCTAGTTCAATCCCGTTACCGGCAAGTCTCTTTACTCGTTCCGTAATACATCATCCTGCAACTAACTCATTAGTCACTTTGCTTGCAAGGCTTCTTATGATGTGTATTGCCAACAGGGCCCAGAGATACCTCTCCGATACTCGGAGTGACAAATCCTAATCTCGATCTATGCCAACTCAACAAACACCTTTGGAGATACCTGTAGAGCATCTTTATAATCACCCAGTTACGTTGTGACGTTTGATAGCACATAAGGCATTCCTCCGGTATCCGGGAGTTGCATAATCTCATAGTCGAGGGAATATGTATTTAACATGAAGAAAGCAATAGCAATAAAACTAGAGGCTTCTCTCTTGAAAGAACACAAATGGTGGGTAAACAAATTACTGTTGAGCAATTGATAGAAAAGTGCAAAGTTATGACAATATCTAAGGCAATGATCATGAATATAGGCATCACGTCCATGACAAGTAGACCGAATCCTGCCTGCATCTACTACTATTACTCCACACATCGACCGCTATTAAACATGCATCTGATACGTCTCCGTCATATCTATAATTTTTTATTGTTTCATGCCAATATTATACAAGTTTTACATACTTTTGGCAACTTTTTATATGATTTATTGGACTAACCTACTAATCCAGTGCCAAGTGCCAGTTCCTGTTTTCTGCATGTTTTTTGTATCACAGCGTATCTGTATCAAACGAAGTCCAAATGCAATAAAATTTCACGGAGAATTATTTTGGAATATTTGTGAACCTTAGGAGGTGGAATCAACGCAAACGGAGGCCCGAGGCCACCACAACCCACCAGGGCGCACCACCAGGCCCTGGCGCGCCCTGGTGCATCGTGCCTTCATCGAATGTCGGTTGGAGCTATACTTCGGGCGCAAGGAAGCTTATATCCGGAAAAAATCATGTAAAAAGATCAGCACAATCAGAGTTACGGATCTCCGGGAATATAGCCAGATCTAAAAAGCGCGAAACAGAAGAGGACAGAGAGACAGATCCAATCTCGGAGGGGCTCTCGCCCCTCCCATGCCATGTGAGCCAAGGACTAGAGGGGAAATCCTTCTCCCACCTAGGTAGGAGGCCAAGGAAGAATAAGGAGGGGGGCTATCTGCCCCTCGCTTCCGGTGCCGCCGGAGTGCCACCGAGGGTAACGATCGGGACGACGATCTACATCAACAATCTTGCTACCGTCAACACCAACTCTCTCTCCCCCTCTTTGCAGCGGTGTAACACCCATTCTCCCCACTGTAATCTCTACTTAAACATGGTGCTCAACTCCATATGTTTTTTCCCAATGATCTATGGTTATCCTATGATGTTTGAGTAGATCTGTTTTGTCGTGTGGGTTAATCATGATCTTGGTTGGTATGATTGTATATTTTATTTATGGTGCTGTTCTACCGTGCCCTCCATTCTCGCGCAAACGTGAGGGCCCCCCGCTATAGGGTGTTGCAATATGTTCACGGTTCGCTTACGGTGGGTTGCGAGAGTGACGGAAACTTAAACCCGAGTAGGTGGGGTATGACATATGGGAATAAAGAGGACTTGATACTTAATGCTATGGTTGGGTTTCACGACCTTAATGATCTTTAGTAGTTGCGAATGCTTGCTAGAGTTCCTATCATAAGTGTATACGATCCAAGTAGAGAAAGTATGTTAGCTCATGCCTCTCCCTCATATAAAATTACAAGAATGATTACCGGTACTTGTTATCGATTGCCTAGGACAAATAACTTTCCCATTGACAAAAGCTCTCTACTAAAACTAATGTAGTTGTGTCTTTATCTAAACAGCTCCTAGATTTTATTTACGTGCTCTTTATTATCTTGCAAACCTATCCTATCACACCTACAAATTATTTCTAGTTTCATACTTGTTTTAGGTAAAGTGAACATCAAGCGTGCGTAGAGTTGTATCGGTGGTCGATAGAACTTGAGGGAATATTTGTTTTACCTTTAGCTCCTCGTTGGGTTTGACACTATTACTTATCGAAAGAGGCTACAATTAATCCCCTATACTTGTGGGTTATCAAGACCTTTTTCAGGTGCTGTTGCCTAGGAGTTATAGCGTGGGGTGAATATTTTCGTGTGTGCTTGTTTACTTTATCACTAAGTAGTTTTTATTTCTTGTTCTAAGTTGTTCTGTATCTTTAGTTATGGATATGGAACACGAAACACCAAAAAAATTAGCGGTACTTGCTACTCATGGAGAGGGGAACCTCCTAAAACCCTCGGCACTCGTTATTTTAAAAATATTATGCACTAATTTGATAATCATGAGAAGACTCCATTCAACTATATAATGGGAGTAACGTTGGATCAACGTGAATACTTTAGCGATTATTGCTTGGCTCATAAAGGGAAATTGTTGTGGGATCAAATTCACATGTTGCATTGGTATGCTTATAATTTATGCTTGAGATATGATTATACTTGTTGCTCTAGGATGAATGCTCCACATATTACCTTTTCATGTGAATTTAATGATAATAAAACCTTAGCTTCTTATGCCAATGGTAAGGAGAAAGCCGCTCCCGGGCCGACAGGGTCCTTCATGTTTGAACCGATCCACCTGGCCATCAGACCAAGTATCGAGCCGATGTTGCTTCTACGTTGCCCTGTAATGAAACATGACATGTATTTTGCGTTTAGTCATTCTATTTCTAGTGTTTGCGTGAAACTGATATTCCTAGCTGGATTTTAAGTGCGTGTTTATCCCTTTGATCCCCATATGTTTGTGTTTGTATGATCAATCCCTATGTATGCTCTGGATGCATGTCGGTATCATATTGCCGCGATTGTCGTAAAGGTCTGGCCCTTAATAGTCATCTTGGTGTGGATGCATCCTGGAAGGTTTTTTCCTAGGTAGCTCTCAACATAGCCTCTCGACCTGTGAGCGTGGCTCAGGACAGGACGATGGTGCGATCAAAGAAACTAGGCAAGGTTGAATTACATGAGGGTTTTCTCTATATGAACACTCACTAAAGCCAAGGGATAAACAATTGTGAAAACCCAGAATGTATCAACAAGAAGTGATAATGTGTACTTACCTTTCGTTTTAAGCTTCTTTCTCCTCCGTCGGGCCATGTGTGCGTGGCACACGCGCGTGATGCCCGAAGGATCGAAAGCCAATTGGGCAGCTCTTTTATTCCCGGCAGGGACCGGTACATGCTTTGTGCGGCCAGGGGGCGTTAGTGTATAGTGTCGGGCTCCTCTGGTCCCCCCTTTTCTCCCCTCCCTTTCGAGGCTAGCTGGGCGGCTGCCGTCGCATGGATCATGCTGATGCAGGCAGCCTTGCCGAAGTACACTTGCCGGGGCATCAATCAACAGACTCATACCAGCGCTTTACTCAGGATTTGCCCAAAATAGGGGAAATACTGAATCGAGTGTCGCGCGGTAATCATCGACATTGACAACGCCGGGGCCAAAGCGGTTCGGCTGCTGACGAAGGGAAGGGACGAGAAGGAGGGAGCTTGCACCCGCACGTCTTGTGCCCTTTCTCCTAATGGCGCGGGCCGCCGAGATGGGCATATTGCCACCAGCAGCAATCTTCGCCGTACCGTGGCTACGATGAGGCATGGAGATCAACAACATGGTGCAGGGATAGCCCGCTTTGTTTTGATGTCTTCGTGGGCGCCGCAAATGCCAGAGGCTCCAAGCGAGCGACCATGGGCAAAGCGCGCTGCACATGCCTTCATGTTCGCGCAAGTGACCCCCCTACCTGGCGCGCCAAAGATGTCTCGGGAAACCACGACCACCTATAGGACCAGAAGGCCCCTTGCTGGTTCGGCAGGGGGGCGTCGCATTGCACAAAGAGCAGATGAGCGTGGGGCAGCACGACAGAGATCACACATGCATTTTTACCCAGGTTCGGGCCAACGTGAGGCGTAAAACCGTACTCCTGCTTTGGTGGATCTATGGTGGAAAAACTGGTGGAGAGGCGTAGGATGCTGCCCGGCAGGGGTAGCCTCAGGGCGACCGTGGCTATGCGCGTCTGTGGGGGTGAGTTATCCAACCTTCTAACCCTTTCTATGGTTGCCATGGGCCTCCTTTTATAGATCAAGGGGTTACCACAATGGCAAAGTAGTCATTATCCACTGATAAGATAGCAAACAGTGCTATCATACCTAACTTTGCAGGCTGACAGGGTGCATTAAATGCACCGCTCAACGTCACGTCATTGGTTGCCTGACAAGCCTTGCTGGGCTATCTTGCCAGCTCCATGCCTGCTCGCTTGACATGTCAGTGGACGAGTGTCATCTATAGGTATTTCCTGTAGAAAGAGGCTGTCATGTGGCGAATGGCTGCCACTTAGTCACTTTGCGGCTTGACACCGCACGGATTGACGACGTGGGTCATGGCGGAGTAGTTGGTGAGGTGGTTTTGCCTCCGTGTGTCCCGGCAGGCCCTGCCGGGACGTCTTGGACGTCTTCTTCTAGGGGTGGCCTCACCCCTTGCCGAGCTCGCCTGCCCGACAAAGGAGGCCCTTCTGGTGGTGTCTTGCTCTTCTGGCTGGATCCTGGTCCTCTTGATCTGCATGTTGGTCCTTCGAAGATCTTGGCTTCTTGTACTCTAGCTTGGCCTTGACTTGTCCATGCACGAGTCAGGGGAAAATACATACCCCTGTATATTTTCACCGACAAAGTTGTTATTTTAGATTTCCTTATTCATGATAAAGGTTTATTATTCATGCTAGAATTGTATTGATTGGAAACTTAAATACATGTGTGAATACATAAACAAATACCATGTCCCTAGTAAGCCTCTACTAGACTAGCTCGTTGATCAAAGATGGTTAAAGGTTTCCTAACCATGGACATGTGTTGTCATTTGATAACGGGATCACGTCATTAGGAGAATGATGTGATGGTCAAGACCCATTCGAAAATGAAATTATGCAACCCCCAGATATCGGTGGAATACATTGTGTGCTATCAAACGTCACAACATAACTGGACCATAAAGATGCTCTACAGGTATCTCCGATGGTGTTTGTTGAGTTGGCATAGATCAAGATTAGGATTTGTCACTCCGAGTATCGGAGAGGTATCTCTGGGCCCTCTCGGTAATACACATCATAAGCTTGCAAGAAAATGACTAAGGAGTTGGTCATGAGGTGATGTATGATGATCCACAAGTATAGGGGATCTATCATAGTCCTTTTGATAAGTAAGAGTGTCGAACCCAACGAGGAGCAGAAGAAAAGGACAAGCGGTTTTCAGCAAGGTATTCTCTGCAAGCACTGAAATTATCGGTAACAAATAGTTGTGTGATAAGATAACTTGTAATGGGTAACAAGTAACAAAAGTAACAAAGGTGCAGCAAGGTGGCCCAAACCTTTCTGTAGCAAAGGACAAGCCTGGATGAACTCTTATATAAAGCAAAGCACTCCCGAGGACACATGGGAATTACTGTCAAGCTAGTTTTCATCATGCTCATATGATTCACGCTCGTTACTTTGATAATTTGATATGTGGGTGGACCGGTGCTTGGGTGCTGCCCTTCCTTGGGCAAGCCTCCCACTTATGATTAACCCCTCTCGCAAGCATCCGCAACTACAAAAGAAGAATTATGATAAAACTAACCATAGCATGAAACATATGGATCCAAATCAGCCCCTTACGAAGCAACGCATAAACTAGGGTTTAAGCTTCTGTCACTCTAGCAACCCATCATCTACTTATTACTTCCCAATGCCTTCCCCTAGGCCCAAATCATGGTGAAGTGTCATGTAGTCGACGTTCACATAACACCACTAGAGGAAAGACAACATACATCTCATCAAAATATCGAACGAATACCAAATTCACATGATTACTTATAACAAGACTTCTCCCATGTCCTCACGAACATACGTAACTACTCACAAAGCATATCCAAGTTCATAATAAGAGGAGTATTAATTATCATTAAGGATCTGAACATATGATCTTCCACCGAATAAACCAACTAGCACCAATGATAGGTCTCCAACGTATCTATAATTTTTGATTGTTCCATGCTATTATATTATCTGTTTTGGATGTTTAATGGGCTTTAATATGCTCTTTTATATTATTTTTGGGACTAACCTATTAACCGGAGACCCAGTGCCAGTTTCTATTTTTTTTCCTATTTTAGTGTTTTACAAAAAAGGAATATCAAACGGAGTCGAAACGGAATGAAACCTTCACGAGGATCTTTCTTGGACCAAAAGCAATCCAGAAGACTTGGAGTTGAAGTCTGGGACTCTACGAGGAGGCCACGAGGCAGGAGGGCGCGCCCAGGGGGGTAGGCGCACCCCACCCTTGTGGGCCCCTTGTAGCTCCACCGACGTACTTCACTACAAAAAAAAGACACCTCCGTGACATTTTGGGCCGAACGAATTTTTTTCTGTCATACATATGACACTTCTATGATGATAATTGTGACAAAACCCGGCATCATCATAGATGTGGTGGGCTCCTACTTCTATGACAAAAAATCATGACAGAAAATGGGCTTTTCCTCCTGGGCGGGCCGGAGACGCAGCTGCATGACATTCTTTGGGCCGTCCATGACGGAAAAAACCGTGGTAGAAGCGTGGGGGAGGAAAATTTCGGGGAATTCCCGGTTACGGTGGGAGGTCGGGGGCCGAGCGATGCGTGTTTCTCTCGTACACGTGCGAGGCGTTGGCTCTAACTGAACTCGAGCGAGGCGTTGGGCTCTAACTGAACCCGAGCGATTGCACTGCAGGCTACGCGTTACTGAACCCGAGCGATCGATCGATGGCTGTTAACTGAACCCGATCGAGTGATTCCTTTGCTACTGCTGCTAACTGAAGCCGATCGATTGGATGAACAACGAGCGTTGCGG
>NC_057810.1:235397761-235405028 GCF_018294505.1 Triticum aestivum
AAGACCCTGTGGTGTGGTGGAGGGCTGGATGAACAGTACATGGTGGAGGGGTGGCCGTGGAGGGGTGGTTGAACAGGACCCCGTGGTGTGGAGGGCCGGATGAACAGTAGACGGTGGAGGGGTGGTTGAACAGTAGCCGGTGGAGTAGCGCGGTGGAGGCTGGATGAACAGGAGCCCGTGGAGGCTGGAGGAGGTCGACGGTAGCCCGTGGAGGCTGGAGGAGGTTGACGGTGGAGATGAACAGTATCTTGTGGAGTCCCGTTTTGCGGTACGCCACACCCCTCCCGATGAATAGGACCCCCGTTTCGACCGTAGAGCTCCAACACAAGTCCGTTTCGTCCGTTTTGTGGTACGCCACACCCCTCCCGATCAACAGGACCCCTGTTTCGACCGTAGGAGGTCCGTTTCCTCCGTTTTGTGGTACGCCACACCCCTCCCGATCAACAGGACCCTGTTCCAAATGTAGGAGGTCCGTTTCCTCCGTTCTACGGTATGCCAGGCCTCATTTCCATCGCCTGTTCCGTCCAAGCCCTCCCGATGAACACGACCATGCATTCCGTTCCGACCCAGCCGGTTGGCTCCCACGCGTTCCGTTGCCTTCGGATGAACACGACGCATTTCGTTGCCTCCCCATGAACAAGACGCATTCCGTTGCCTCCCCATGAACACGACAACGACGCTGTTTCTCCATTCTGACCCAGCCATGTACACGAGCCCTGGCCATACGTATGCGCGAGTAGGCGTTCGAGACCCCGCCCGTATGTACACATACGTGGCCGTATTTTCTTTCTTGCACCCTGGCCGCTATACGTACGTGTACATGCTACGTGCGCGCCTCTACTACGACACATGCACGCCTCTACTATGACACATGCGCACCTCTACATCGACCAGTATGTACGTACACGTTCACGACCAGAATGACAACACTATGTACGCTTCAACCAGGTGGGTCCCGACTGTCAGGCACTTCCTTGCCTGCGAAGATGTAGCTGGTGGGTCCCAGCAGTCAGGGGGGCGAATCATTTTTTTTGCCCGGACGCACTTCCTTGCATGCGAAGATGTAGCTGGTGGGTCCCAGCAGTCAGGGGGGAAACATTTTTTTCACGAAATACGGTGGCCCATCTGGTGGGTCCCTGCTGTCAGGTGGAGGAATAATTATTTTGTGCATACTAAGAAGGCACTTCCTTGCTGCGGCCATGGACCCAGCTGTTAGCCTCTCCACGTACAGTCCACGTCCGATGGAAGCCGTTCCTTGACCACATTGACCACGCCGCACCGAGAGCACCAGGGCGGTGGACAACGGCGAGGCCTAGGAAGGGGACGACGCGGAGCCGGGGAAGACGCGACAGTGGATGCCCACGCATAGAGGAGTACGAGGGTTCACTGGTTCGCTGCGGTGTGAGGCTGCCGTTGCCGCAGAATAACAGGGGGTGTGGGTGAGTAGAGGGATGGCCTGGCCAGCGGTGGGAGTAGTAGGGGGCGGTGAGGCCTCCGCCGCATCACAGCCGGCCACGGGAGGCAGGAGCACGAGGCACGACCGGCGCTGGTTTGGGCGGCTGGAGCAAGAAGACCAGAGGTTAAAGAAGCACTACGGCCATTGGATGGACATCGTACGGTCACTAGAGCTAGAATCGTGCATATTGACTAAGTTGACAAAGCCCTCCATCCCCGTCAACTTAGTAGGCCCACAAGTCAGCCTGCCACTATACTAGGTCCCAGCTAACAGGGGGAGTATTCATTTTTTTTGTGCGTAATAAGGAGGCACTTCCTTGCATGCGAAGATATAGCTGGTGGGTCCGACCTGTCAGCGGCGGTAACATTTTTTTCGCGAAATACAGAGGCCCTTTCGGTGGGTCCCCGATGTCAGGTGGAGGAATCATTATTTTGCGTGTAATAAGGAGGCATTTCCTTGTGTGCGGCCGTGGACCCAGCTGTCAGCCTCTCCACGTACAGTCCACTTCAGATGCATGTCGGTTGTTGACCACGTTGACCAGGCCGCGCCGAGAGCACCAGTGCGGTGGATGACAGCGAGGCCTAGGAAGGGAATGACACGGAGGCAGGGAAGACTCGGCAGTTGTTTCCCACGTGGAGGGGAGTACGACTGTACGAGGGTTTACTAGTTCGTCTGCCCTCGCCGGAGAATAACAGTAGGTGTGGGTGAGTAGAGGGATGGCTAGGCAAGCGATGGGAGTACGGTGGGGCGGTGAGGCCTGCGTGGCAGCACGGCCGGCCGCGGGGAGGAGGGAGCAGGCAGTCCCGCCGGCGCTTGTTTGAGCGGCTGGAGCAGGAAGAGCAGAGATTGAAGAAGCACGACGGCCGCTGGATGGACATCGTACCGTCACTGGAGCTAGAATCGTTCATATTGACTAAGTTGACTAAGCTGACGCATAGGCATTCGATGAATCTGGACACCTGTGAGTATTAGGACCAATTTGGCTGTGCGCCATTTGATCCAAAAATCCACCGAGGAATCATGATACATGGCCGTCGCGCCGTGCCTTGGATTCGCCACAACAATACTGGCACAGTAGTCAAAAACAATCCATACGGTGCCAAAGATGAATACAATCTCGACCAGCCTGCTTTCGAGCAGGCCGGACAGGCGGCGGGCGGATACTTGGAAAGAGACAACTACATGCCCCCCTCCGAAGACGAGGTGAGCCTCGGCAATGACGAATTCGGCGTGCCTGAAGACCCCGTGGAGCAAGTTCGCTTTAAGCGACGGCTCATGGCCATGGCGAAAAGCCTGCAAAAGAAACAGCAGCAGCTCAAAGCCAACCAAGAATTGCTCACAGATAGATGGACCAGGGTCCTGGCCACCAAGGAATACGGACTCAACCGCCCCACCAAAAGGTATCCAAGGCACAATTCGCTACCTCAACCTAAGAAGGAGAACCTAAAGCCCACACCCCGGCGCCAATATACCATGGTCCGGGACAATATGCAGGAAACGCGAGGCAGCATCCACAAACCTTGACACAGGCATCATAAGCGTCAAGTCAAGGAAGTTGGTACCGAATTCAGCAACCCCCAGTCCGGTCAGTAGAAAAAGAACAGCTCAAGCCCATCCGGCCCGAGCAGCATACTCGATCAACCATGTGAAATTCATGGCACCCCTAGAAGGACGGCCAAGCATACCAATAGAGAATGCCGGATCCTCAAAAAAACGGCCGGCTGTGCGTCGGAAACAATGAAGGGAGGGTTCCAACAATGAAAGACCAATCAAACATGGCGAAGTCAAAAGAAGACCCTCCACAACACAAAAATACGGCCGATCTTCACCGATCACATCGGCCGTCCGGACAACATCAACAAAAGCAATTTAATTGCACTCACTATCAACCCAATAGTCCGGGGGCTCCATCTGACACGAGCCCCCGCGGGCATAAAACTATCAATAACATCTTCTAAAAGATGCCAGGTGCAAAGGCCAAGTTTTATTGGCCCACCACTCTAACCGCCGTCTTCGGATCACCAAACAAACACCACGCCGAAGAATAAGTCTTCGGCACTGTCCCCTTATACAGTGATTACCACATACTACCAGGACAAGCCGCGTTGGCTACATTCAACGGGGTACAACATTAGGCCAGTCCCATGTGACATAGTCACAATTATGGGCAGGGCCGAACCCCACCCTTAGAGTGAAAATCATAAAGCTACTGGAGTAGAAAAGCGTGCCTGTTTATCAAATTTTGATTCGGCAGCCAACTACCCGGACACCAACTGAGGAGTCCGCGCTATTTTACGGCATGTAACCTGGTTCAGCCAGGCTCCGATCAGGCACCCACAGTTCAACCACAAGAGGACATGGTGCCTTCAAGCATTTGTCTTTACAGATTAACTTTGGCGCAGAATAGGACTGACAACGTGGAATCAGCTCGGACACACAAGGGCAGGAACACATAAGTAAATCCCCCCAAAGGAGCCAGTCCGGATTCACTTCAGATCCAAACACAGCCTCCTCCAGTCCGGCCACGATAGGTTCCGCCAAAAACAACTCTTTTCATAATCATAAACCGTACTCATATGCATAGACATGTCATCCTACTATAGTGCATAGATTTAAATAACACTTATCGGCTGTCATTCTTCATTAAACGACACTTTTTGCCATAAACGGCACCCGTACATCGTATTATGCCCCACTATGCCAGGGGCTTCATAATACTCATAATACGGCATCAAAAGTCCAGCCACCTTTTCGGTCGCTCGGTGTCGGATTTCGGGTTCCGGCAGACCCTTGAGGTTTGAACACTGGGGTGCGCGTGGAGATTCAACCCTCTGCCGGCTCGCTCCTCGCCGAATCGCTAGGACCTAAACTACCAAACTGAACAGCACAAGAGACACAAGATTTATACTGGTTCAGGCCACCATTGTGGTGTAATACCCTAGTCCAGTGTGTGGTGTGGTGGATTGCCTCTTGGGCTTGATGATGAACAGTACAAAGGGAGAATAGCCTCGCGAGGGTCTGTTCTTGGCTGGCGCGATGAACTGCTAGGGGGAGTTCAGTCATCTCTCTCTCTCTCCGTGTCTTTCTATCCTTGTTTTCTCGATGCGGTCTAGCTGCCTCTACCCCGGGGGTGGCTAGTCCTATTTATAGGCAAAGGCCCTGGGCCTCTTCCCAAATATTTAGCGGGAAGGGCGCCAACAATTGGCCATTTTGAAGGGGAACATCTGGTACACTTATCCTGACTAAAGTTGGTCCTCGCCTGCCAAAGGCTCTGGTGGTGACGCCTGCTTGGGCTCCACAATGACTTCCTCCCTGCCGTTGGGCTGGTCTTGGTCTTATTGCACCGAAATGGACGCCTTTGCTTGATGCTCTCGCCTATGCTTGCTCCCTTTGCACCAAAGAGGAAAGGAGGACACTGCGCGGGCTGGCGCCCGACTGGCGCCCCTGGTCGTCATGGCTTGCGTCATGGGCACCTCGTGAGGTACCCCGCCTTGAACTCTCCGCCTCCTCACGAGCCAGCCTGATGAGGCCGTGCCTGAGGAAGCTCCTTGTCGTCCGCCCCGTGAGGCTTGGCCCCTCGCGAGGGTCTTGAGCTTGCGTTGATGAAGATGGGCTGTGCTGAGCCTCCTTTGAGCCACGCCGCAGGCCGCAGGCAGGCAAGTCTGGGGACCCCTGTTCCCAGAACGCCGACAGTAGCCCCCGGGCCCACGGCGCGCCCGAACTTGGCTGAGCAGAGAGGGGAAAGGGCAAGTGCGAAGCGCTGCGGGCCCTAACAGCCTGCGGCCTTGGGCGCCGCGTGGCAGTTGATTGGACATGGGCGGCACTGCTTCCCCACGACGCCTCGGTAACCGCTCGGATTCGACAAGTCCCTGCATGCAAAGCGGGTCATGATTACCTGTGATCGTGGAGGCCGACGGTTGGCCTTCGCCGGCTATAAGTACGGAACGACGCGCGCCCTTCCAGCCTATCCTTTTGCTTCTCCTCCTTCCTGGGCCTTGCTCCGTCTTGCTGCAATGGCTCCGATCCGCCGGTTCTCCGCGGAAGAGAAGGGAAAGGCTCCCCAAGAGGATCCTGATCCGCTTCCCCTGAAGAAGCGGCTTGCCCTCTGGTGTCCGGGGGAGGGCACTCGCCAGGAAGCGTCAAGACCCTGGTGTGAGCGGCCGCCACCAGGGTTCCCTCTTCCCTTGTACGCGCACATTGGCAGCTCTGAAGGAGTCGACGCCGAACGCCACGAGCGGCGCCGCCGCCGATGTCGGCAGGTCACGAAGGTGTGCGTCTTCCCCCCTGGAGTCCACGCCGAGGGGCTCCTGCCGAGCGTTCATGCTTCACGCCGCCATGCCTCCTAAGTCTTGGATTCGTCTCCCCTCTTTCTTCGCCTCTGCCGTCCCGCAGGGGGAACCCCTGGGGCTTTGGCTACAGCACACCGGCTGCAGCACCCTCGCGACCGGGGCAGAGGTCGCTGTCGTTGCCCCGGGCGAGGTCTTCATGACTCGAGGCTGGGGCAAGATCGCCCGGGTCTGCAGAGCAAGGGGCGCCCTCGCGATCCATCTGGAGTATGACGGTGCCTCGGTGATGTCCTTAAATGTCTTCGATGCGGAGGGTCGTCGGCTGGAGTGCTGCCTGGGAGAGGCGGTCGGGACCCCGCTGCGGCGAGATAGAGGCTGGCCGTCCGCTCCCTTGGTCGCTCCTGAGGCGACGGAGGCGCTGGAGGATCCAGTGACTCCGCCGAGCTCTTCGTGACGCCGGAGACGAGCGACGACAGCTACGAGCCCCCGAGCCTGCGCCGTTCCTGGAGCAGGGCGGGCTCGTCAGGTCGTCGCCGCCCCTGATCTGGATGGGGTTGGCGTCGGTGCTGGGCGGCCCACTATTGATGATGGCGTCTGCCGCGATGCCCCTTGTAGTTAGGACTCCTTAGGATTCACGCCTTTTGTTCCTGTGAGGGGCCAAGAATATACCCCACGGGGGCTTGTAAGATGTTTGTAGCTCCGTCTATCAATATGATTCCTATTGTGGAGCGGTGCGAGATGCTTATTCTATTTTAGCTCAGTTCCCTCCTTTCAGACCTCGCGAGGGCTTGATGCTCTGCGCCAACAGGTCCCAGTCCCAAGGCGGCTTCACCCGTCGCTGGTATGCTAGGTCGCGATGCTGTAGTCAAGGCCAGGAGGTGAGCGGCCCGAGGTCCGGTAAGAGCCCCTGAGTCGCGATGCTTAGGGGGTCCCCCTTAGCGCTCAAGCAGCCATCATTCGGTGAGAAAGGAGAGCGACGCTGCTAACACGGGATTGCATTGAGTGCGGGGATGGTGCTGCGATAACTAGTGTGCCCGGAGGGTGACTTATCTTGAGGGTCAGAAAAATGCTTCCTGGTGCGGCGCTAGCCTTGGCCGTCGCGTGGTTGCTTGGTGATGCTCCTTGGAGGGACCCTGCAGGCTCATCACAAAAGGAACGAGGGATTGTCACGACAATCGACAGTTAGCCGTTAGTTGCTCCGGAGGAGCGTGAAAGGCCTCGCGAGGTGTATTGGGGTACCCGTGAGCCAGCGCGGGGCTCACGGGGCCCTACCTCAAGGCGGGTTGCGCCTGGCTCTGGGCCTTATCTTGGGGTGTGTTCCTACAAATTTGGCCAGATGCCGGTGCTCTACGTCTTCGGGTCCCGGCTCTCGGGCTGGTCTCAGCCGTCGCTGGCATGCCAGGTCGCGATGCCATGGACAAGACCAGAGGGTGAGGGCCAGAGAGCCGGTAGGAGCCCTGAGTCGCGATGCTCAGGCACCCCCCTTTAACGCGCAAGCTGGGTTAGATGACGAAACTCTATGTCC